>NW_026906952.1:2253975-2562800 GCF_033978795.1 Nerophis ophidion
ATTTGTTGAAGGGTGGCGCCAAATTCATTTGGTCGGAGGAGTGTCAGCAGGCTTTCCAGAATGCAAAGCTTTTGTTAACATCAGCTCCGGTCCTGGCTGCACCCAAACTGGATCTGCCATTCCAGCTGCAGGTGGATGCAAGCCAGGTGGGAGCAGGTGTGGTCCTCCTGCAGGCTGATGATGATGGAGTAGCCAGACCGGTTTGCTATTTTTCAAAAAAATTCAACAAATACCAATTTAATTATTCAGTGATTGAAAAGGAAGCATTAGCATTGATTTGGGCATTGCAACACTTTGAAGTCTATGTGGGAGGGGGTCTCCATCCAATTGTGGTCTACTCAGATCACAACCCTCTCACTTTTCTGCAGTCTTTCAAAGGGTCCACCAACCAGCGCCTGTTGCGCTGGGCACTGTTTCTGCAGCCATTCCACCTGTTGATCCGCCATATTCGCGGGGTGGAAAATGTAATGGCTGATGCGCTCTCTCGGGCTCTGGACCAGGAGGTCTAATCATCTCCACTCACTCCTAACCTGCGGTTTTTCTCTGTTTCCCTTAAAGGTCGCTGTCCGGGTACCAGGATTTGCTGGGTGCAGGGAAGGTCGGAGGGGAAGGAGGGTGTTTGGGATGGTTTGGGTTCTGGTTGGTCTGGGGTGGAGGGGAGGTGCGTCAGTGGGACTAGAATATAGCTACTTGGGCTACTGTAGTTTTTTGTTTTCTATTTTTGATGGTGCTTCAGAGACCCAGTTAACACGGGTCTCTGTTTTTAAGGGGGGGGGATGTCATGCCCGGCTCTGCCGGTTAGTGTTTGGGGCACTTTGGTCGTCCGACCCGCAGGTGGAGCTGGTCTGTGAAGACGTGCAACATCTCAGAGGGCTGCTGATTGGGCGGCCTATAAAAGGCCTCCCATCAGCATGCTCTCTCTCTCTCTCTCTCGTCCCACAGGCACATTCGTTTGGTGACCGTATGGTCACGGCAACGACGGCCGGGATTAGCACCACACTTGCACCCTTTTTGGACAACACTCATTTACTGATACATTCCTTGGTTAATTCACATTACTGATCACTGATACATGTTGTAAAATAAAAGATCTGTTGGCTAAAATGTACAAATCGGTGTGGTCTCCCTTAATGTTACAGCCACTAACGAGCCAGTGGTTGTGACATACAGTAAACATGTATTGAATATTCATACACTAAACATGTATGTAATATTCATACACCAAACATGTATTGAATATTCATACACTAAACATGTATTTAATATTCATACACTAAACATGTATTTAATATTCATACACTAAACATGTATTTAATATTAATACACTAAACATGTATTTAATATTTATACACTAAACATGTATTTAATATTTATACAAAAACATGTATTTAATTTTAATAAACCAAACATATATTTAATATTATTACACTAAACATGTATTTAATATTTATACACTGAACATGTATTTAATATTCATACACTAAACATTTAGTTATTATTTATACACTAAACATGTATTTAATATTAATACACTAAACATGTATTTAATATTAATACACTAAACATGTATTTAATATTAATACACTAAACATGTATTTAATATTTATACACTAAACATGTATTTAACATTTATACACTAAACATGTTTTTAATATTAATACACTAAACATGTATTTAATATTAATACAAAAACATGTATTTAATTTTAATAAACTAGACATATATTTAATATTAAAACACTAAACATGTATTTAATATTTATACACTAAACATGTATTTAATATTCATACACTAAACATTTAGTTATTATTCATACACTAAACATGTATTTAATATTAATACAGTAAACATGTATTGAATATTTATGCACTAAACATGTATTTAATATTCATTCAATAAACATGTAGTCATTATTCTTACACTTAACATGTATTTAATATTAATACAAAAACATGTATTTAATTTTAATAAACTAACCATATATTTAATATTATTACACTAAACGTGTATTTAATATTTATACACTAAACATGTATTTAATATTATTACACTAAACATGTATTTAATATTTATACACTAAACATGTATTTAATATTCATACACTAAGCATTCAGTTATTATTTATACACTAAACATGTATTTAATATTAATACAATAAACATGTATTTAATATTAATAAACTAAACATGTATTTAATATTAATACACTAAACATGTATTTAATATTTATACACTAATCATCGATTTAATATTAATACTCTGATCATGTATTTAATATTTATACAATAAATATAGATTTAATATTTATACACTTAACATGTATTTAATATTAATACAAAAACATGTATTTAATTTTAATAAACTAACCATATATTTAATATTATTACACTAAACGTGTATTTAATATTTATACACTAAACATGTATTTAATATTTGTACACTAAATATGTATTTAATATTCATACATTAAACATGTATTTAATATTCATACACTAAACATGTATTTAATATTTATACACTAAACATCTATTTAACATTCATACACTAAACATGTATTTAATATTAATACACTGATTATGTATTTAATAATCATATACTAAACGTATATGTAATTATACACTAATCATATATTTAATTTTCATATAGTAAACATTTATTTAATATTTATACACTAAACATGTATTTAATATTAATACACTGAACATGTATTTAATATTAATACACTAAACATGTATTTAATATTTAAACACTAAACATGTATTTAATATTCATACACTAAACATGTATTTAATATTAATACACTAAACATGTATTTAATAATCGTATACTAAACGTATATGTAATTATACACTAATCATATATTTAATTTTCTACAGTAAACATGTATTTAATATTAATACAAAAACATGTATTTAAGTTTAATAAACTAAACATATATTTAATATTAATACACTAAACATGTATTTAATATTCATACACTAAACATGTATTTAATATTCATACACTAAACATGTATTTAATAATCGTATACTAAACGTATATGTAATTATACACTAATCATATATTTAATTTTCTACAGTAAACATGTATTTAATATTTATACACTAAACATGTATTTAATATTCATACACTAAACATGTATTTAATATTAATACACTGAACATGTATTTAATAATCATATACTAAACGTATATGCAATCATATACTAATCATATATTTAATATTCATACAGTAACCATATATTTAATATTATTACACTAAACGTGTATTTAATATTTATACACTAAACATGTATTTAATATTATTACACTAAACATGTATTTAATATTCATACACTAAACATGTATTTAATATTCATACACTAAACATTCAGTTATTATTTATACACTAAACATGTATTTAATATTAATACAATAAACATGTATTTAATATTAATACACTAAACATGTATTTAATATTAATAGACTAAACATGTATTTAATATTTATACACTAATCATCTATTTAATATTAATACTCTGATCATGTATTTAATATTTATACAATAAATATAGATTTAATATTTATACACTTAACATGTACAGTATTTAATATTTACACACGAAACATGTATTTAATATTTGTACACTAAACATGTATTTAATATTCATACATTAAACATGTATTTAGTATTCATATATTAAACATGTATTTAATATTCATACACTAAACATGTATTTAATATTCATACACGAAACTTGTATTTAATATTTATACACTACACATGTATTTAATATTCATACATTAAACATGTATTTAATATTCATACACTAAACATGTATTTAATATTTATACACTAAACATGTATTTAATATTCATACACTAAACATCTATTTAATATTCATACACTAAACATGTATTTAATATTAATACACTGATTATGTATTTAATAATCATATACTAAACGTATATGTAATTATACACTAATCATATATTTAATTTTCATATAGTAAACATGTATTTAATATTCATACACGAAACATGTATTTAATATTAATACACTAAACATGTATTTAATATTTATACACTAAACATGTATTTAATATTCATACACTAAACATGTATTTAATATTAATACACTAAACATGTATTTAATATTTATACACTAAACATGTATTTAATATTAATACAAAACATGTATTTAATTTTAATAAACTAAATATATATTTAATATTAATACACTAAACTTGTATTTAATATTCATAAACTAAACGTGTATTTAATATTCATACACTAAACATGTATTTAATATTAATACAAAAACATGTATTTAAGTTTAATAAACTAAACATATATTTAATATTAATACACTAAACATGTATTTAATATTTATACACCAAACATGTATTTAATATTCATACACTAAACATGTATTTAATATTAAAACACTGAACATGTATTTAATAATCATATACCAAACATATATGTAATTATATACTCATCATATATTTAATATTCATACAGTAAACATGTATTTATTATCCTCTAAATAAGGCACACTTGGAAATAATGAATTTCTTTATGTGTGTAGTTGCGGCAAAACTCCACAGGAGGGCGCACGTTCCCTCTTAATAAGTCCGGTCCTCTCCGTCTCTCTCTCTCTTTTTCCTTTTTTTTTGTTTCTTTTATTTTTTTTACATAAGTTTGGTTTCTCATACACTTATATTTATACACTAAACATTTATTTAATATTAATACACTAAACATGTCTTTAATATTAATACACTAAACATGTATTTAATATTAGTACAAAAACATGTATTTAATTTTAATAAACTAAACATATATTTAATATTAATACACTAAACATGTATTTAATATTAATACAAAAACATGTATTTAATTCTAATAAACTAAACATATATTTAATATTAATACACTAAACATGTATTAAATATTCATACACTAAACATTTATTTAATATTCATTCAATAAACATGTAGTTATTATTCTTACACTTAATATGTATTTAATATTAATACAAAAACATGTATTTAATTTTAATAAACTAATCATATATTTAATATTAATACACTAAACATGAATTTAATATTTTTACACTAAACGTGTATTTAATATTTATACACTAAAAGTGTATTTAATATTAATACACTAAACATGTATTTAATATTAATACACTAAACATGTATTTAATATTTATACACTAAACATGTATTTAATATTCATACACTAAACATGTATTTAATATTAATACACTAAACATGTATTTAATATTTATACACTAAATATGTATTTAATATTCATAAACTAAACATGTATTTAACATTTATACACTAAACATGTATTTAATATTCATACACTAAACATGTATTTAATATTAATACACTAAACATGTATTTAATATTCATACACTAAACGTGTAGTTATTATTTATACACTAAACATGTATTTAATATTAATACACTAAACATGTATTTAATATTTATACAGTAAACATGTATTGAATATTCATACACTAAACATGTATTTAATATTACATAAAACATGTATTTAATATTCATACACTAAACATGTATTTAACATTTATACACTAAACATGTTTTTAATATTAATACACTAAACATGTATTTAATATTAATACAAAAACATGTATTTAATTTTAAAAAACTGAACATATATTTAATATTTATACATTAAACATGTATTTAACATTCATACACTAAACATGTATTTAATATTAATACACTAAAAATGTATTTAATATTTATACACTAAACATGTATTTAATATTAATACACTAAACATGTATTTAATATTTATACACTGAACATGTATTTAATATTCATACACTAAACATGTAGTTATTATTTATACACTAAATATGTATTTAATATTAATATTGTAAACATGTATTAAATATTTATACACTAAACATGTATTTAATATTCATAAAATAAACATGTAGTTATTATTCTTACACTTAATATGTATTTAATATTAATACAAAAACATGTATTTAATTTTAATAAACTAAACATATATTTAATATTAATACACTAAACATGTATTTAATATTTATACACTAAACATGTATTTAATATTCATACACTAAACATGTAGTTATTATTTATACACTAAACATGTATTTAATATTAATACAGTAAACTTGTATTAAATATTAATACAAAAACATGTATTTAATTTTAATAAACTAAACATATATTTAATATTAATACACTAAACATGTATTTAACATTTATACACTAAACATTTTTTTAATATTAATACACTAAACATGTATTTAATATTAATACAAAAACATGTATTTAATCTTAATAAACTGAACATATATTTAATATTTATACATTAAACATGTATTTAACATTTATACAGTAAAATGTATTTGATATTAATACACTAAACATGTATTTAATATTTATACACTAAACATGTATTTAATATTAATACAAAAACATGTATTTAATTTTTAATAAACTAAACATGTATTTAATATTCATACACTAAACATTTAGTTATTATTCATACACTAAACATGTATTTAATATTAATACAGTAAACATGTATTAAATATTTATGCACTAAACATGTATTTAATATTCATTCAATAAACTTGTAGTCATTATTCTTACACTTAACATGTATTTAATATTAATACAAAAACATGTATTTAATTTTAATAAACTAACCATATATTTAATATTATTACACTAAACGTGTATTTAATATTTATACACTAAACATGTATTTAATATTATTACACTAAACATGTATTTAATATTTATACACTAAACATGTATTTAATATTCATACACTAAACATTCAGTTATTATTTATACACTAAACATGTATTTAATATTAATACAATAAACGTGTATTTAATATTAATACACTAAACATGTATTTAATATTAATACACTAAACATGTATTTAATATTTATACACTAATCATCGATTTAATATTAATACTCTGATCATGTATTTAATATTCATACAATAAATATAGATTTAATATTTATACACTTAACATGTATTTAATATTAATACAAAAACATGTATTTAATTTTAATAAACTAACCATATATTTAATATTATTACACTAAACGTGTATTTAATATTTATACACTAAACATGTATTTAATATTTGTACACTAAACATCTATTTAATATTCATACACTAAACATGTATTTAATATTAATACACTGATTATGTATTTAATAATCATATACTAAACGTATATGTAATTATACACTAATCATATATTTAATTTTCATATAGTAAACATGTATTTAATATTTATACACTAAACATGTATTTAATATTAATACACTGAACATGTATTTAATATTAATACACTAAACATGTATTTAATATTTAAACACTAAACATGTATTTAATATTCATACACTAAACATGTATTTAATATTAATACACTAAACATGTATTTAATATTTATACACTAAACATGTATTTAATATTAATAGAAAACATGTATTTAATTTTAATAAACTAAATATATATTTAATATTAATACACTAAACTTGTATTTAATATTCATAAACTAAACGTGTATTTAATATTCATACACTAAACATGTATTTAATATTAATACAAAAACATGTATTTAAGTTTAATAAACTAAACATATATTTAATATTAATACACTAAACATGTATTTAATATTTATACACCAAACATGTATTTAATATTCATACACTAAACATGTATTTAATATTCATACACTAAACATGTATTTAATATTCATACACTAAACATGTATTTAATATTAATACACTGAACATGTATTTAATAATCATATACCAAACATATATGTAATTATATACTAATCATATATTTAATATTCATACAGTAAACATGTATTTATTATCCTCTTAATAAGGCACACTTGGAAATAATGAATTTCTTTATGTGTGCAGTTGCGGCAGAAGTCCACAGGAGGGCGCACGTTCCCTCTTAATAAGTCCGGTCCTCTCCGTCTCTCTCTCTCTCTTTTTCCTTTTTTTTTGTTTCTTTTATTTTTTTTTTACATACGTTTGGTTTCTCATACACTTATATTTATACACTAAACATATATTTAATATTAATACACTAAACATGTATTTAATATTTATACACTAAACATGTATTTAATATTAATACAAAAACATGTATTTAATTTTAATAAACTAAACATATATTTAATATTAATACACTAAACATGTATTTAATATTCATACACTAAACATGTATTTAATATTCATACACTAAACATGTATTTAATATTAATACACTAAACATGTATTTAATATTAATACAAAAACATGTATTTAATTTTAATAAACTAAACATATATTTAATATTCATACACTAAACATGTTTTTAATATTAATACACTAAACATGTATTTAATATTTATACATTAATCATGTATTTAATATTAATACTCTAATCATGTATTTAATATTTATACACAAAACATGTATTTAATATTAATACACTGAACATGTATTTAATATTTATACACTAAACATGTATTTAATATTAATACAAAAACATGTATTTAATTTTTAATAAACTAAACATTTATTTAATATTAATACACTAAACATGTATTTAATATTTATACACTGAACATGGGTTTAATATTCATACACTAAACATGAAGTTATTATTTATACACTAAATATGTATTTAATATTAATACAGTAAACATGTATTAAATATTTATACACTAAACATGTATTTAATATTCATAAAATAAACATGTAGTTATTATTTTTACACTTAATATGTATTTAATATTAATACAAAAACATGTATTTAATTTTAATAAACTAAACATATATTTAATATTAATACACTAAACATGTATTTAATATTTATACACTAAACATGTATTTAATATTCATACACTAAACATGTAGTTATTATTTATACACTAAACATGTATTTAATATTAATACAGTAAACTTGTATTAAATATTAATACAAAAACATGTATTTAATTTTAATAAACTAAACATATATTTAATATTAATACACTAAACATGTATTTAACATTTATACACTAAACATGTTTTTAATATTAATACACTAAACATGTATTTAATATTAATACAAAAACATGTATTTAATTTTAATAAACTAGACATATATTTAATATTAAAACACTAAACATGTATTTAATATTTATACACTAAACATGTATTTAATATTCATACACTAAACATTTAGTTATTATTCATACACTAAACATGTATTTAATATTAATACAGTAAACATGTATTGAATATTTATGCACTAAACATGTATTTAATATTCATTCAATAAACATGTAGTCATTATTCTTACACTTAACATGTATTTAATATTAATACAAAAACATGTATTTAATTTTAATAAACTAACCATATATTTAATATTGTTACACTAAACGTGTATTTAATATTTATACACTAAACATGTATTTAATATTATTACACTAAACATGTATTTAATATTTATACACTAAACATGTATTTAATATTCATACACTAAACATTCAGTTATTATTTATACACTAAACATGTATTTAATATTAATACAATAAACATGTATTTAATATTAATACACTAAACATGTATTTAATATTAATACACTAAACATGTATTTAATATTTATACACTAATCATCGATTTAATATTAATACTCTGATCATGTATTTAATATTTATACAATAAATATAGATTTAATATTTATACACTTAACATGTATTTAATATTAATACAAAAACATGTATTTAATTTTAATAAACTAGCCATATATTTAATATTATTACACTAAACGTGTAATTAATATTTATACACTAAACATGTATTTAATATTTGTACACTAAATATGTATTTAATATTCATACATTAAACATGTATTTAATATTCATACACTAAACATGTATTTAATATTTATACACTAAACATCTATTTAACATTCATACATTAAACATGTATTTAATATTAATACACTGATTATGTATTTAATATTCATATACTAAACGTATATGTAATTATACACTAATCATATATTTAATTTTCATATAGTAAACATTTATTTAATATTTATACACTAAACATGTATTTAATATTAATACACTGAACATGTATTTAATATTAATACACTAAACATGTATTTAATATTCAAACACTAAACATGTATTTAATATTCATACACTAAACATGTATTTAATATTAATACACTAAACATGTATTTAATATTTATACACTAAACATGTATTTAATATTAATACAAAACATGTATTTAATTTTAATAAACTAAATATATATTTAATATTAATACACTAAACTTGTATTTAATATTCATAAACTAAACGTGTATTTAATATTCATACACTAAACATGTATTTAATATTAATACAAAAACATGTATTTAAGTTTAATAAACTAAACATATATTTAATATTAATACACTAAACATGTAATTAATATTTATACACCAAACATGTATTTAATATTCATACACTAAACATGTATTTAATATTCATACACTAAACATGTATTTAATATTCATACACTAAACATGTATTTAATATTAATACACTGAACATGTATTTAATAATCATATACCAAACATATATGTAATTATATACTAATTATTTATTTAATATTCATACAGTAAACATGTATTTATTATCCTCTTAATAAGGCACACTTGGAAATAATGAATTTCTTTATGTGTGCAGTTGCGGCAGAAGTCCACAGGAGGGCGCACGTTCCCTCTTAATAATTCCGGTCCTCTCCGTCTCTCTCTCTCTCTTTTTCCTTTTTTTTTGTTTCTTTTATTTTTTTTTACATACGTTTGGTTTCTCATACACTTATATTTAAACACTAAACATATATTTAATATTAATACACTAAACATGTATTTAATATTTATACACTAAACATGTATTTAATATTTATACACTAAACATGTATTTAATATTAATACAAAAACATGTATTTAATTTTAATAAACTAAACATATATTTAATATTAATACACTAAACATGTATTTAATATTAATACAAAAACATGTATTTAATTTTAATAAACTAAACATATATTTAATATTCATACACTAAACATGTATTTAACATTCATACACTAAACATGTATTTAATATTAATACACTAAACATGTATTTAATATGTATACAGTAAACATGTATTGAATATTCATACACTAAACATGTATATAATATTCATACACTAAACATGTATTTAATATTCATACAATAAACATGTAGTTATTATTCTTACACTTAATATGTATTTAATATTAATACAAAAACATGTATTTATGTTTAATAAACTAAACATATATTTAATATTTATACACTAAACATGTATTTAATATTAATACAAAAACATGTATTTAATTTTAATACACTAAACATATATTTAATATTAATACACTAAACATGTATTTAACATTCATACACTAAACATGTATTCAACATTTTTACACTAAACATGTTTTTAATATTAATAGACTAAACATGTATTTAATATTAATACAAAAACATGTATTTAATTTTAATAAACTAAACATTTAATATTAATACACTAAACATGTATTTAATATTCATACACTAAACATGTAGTTATTATTCATACACTAAACATGTATTTAATATTCATACACTAAACATGTAGTTATTATTCATACACTAAACATGTATTTAATATTAATACACTAAACCTGTATTTAATATTTATACACTAAACATGTATTTAATATTAATACACTAAATATGTATTTAATATGTATACAGTAAACATGTATTTAATATTCATACACTAAACATGTATTTAATATTAATACACTAAACATGTATTTAATATTTATACACTAAACATGTATTTAATATTAATACAAAAACATGTATTTAATTTTAATAAACTAAACATATATTTAATATTCATACACTAAACATATATTTAACATTTATACACTAAACATGAATTTAATATTAATACACTAAACATGTATTTGAGATTTATACACTTAACATGTATTTAATATTAATACAAAAACATGTATTTAATTTTAATAAACTAAACACATATTTAATATTATTACACTAAACATGTATTTAATATTTATACACTAAACATGTATTTAATATTCATACACTAAACATTTAGTTATTATTTATACACTAAACATGTATTTAATATTAATACACTAAACATGTATTTAATATTAATACACTAAACATGTATTTAATATTTATACATTAATCATGTATTTAATATTAATACTCTAATCATGTATTTAATATTTATACACTAAATATGTATTTAATATTTATACACTTAACATGTATTTAATAATTATACACGAAACATGTATTTAATATTTATACACTAAACATGTATTTAATATTCATACATTAAACATGCATTTAATATTCATACACTAAAAAGTTAGTTATTATTTATACACTAAACATGTATTTAATATTAATACACTAAACATGTATTTAATATTAATATACTAAACCTGTATTTAATATTTATACATTAATCATGTATTTAATATTAATACTCTAATCATGTATTTAATATTTATACACAAAACATGTATTTAATATTTATACACTAAACATGTATTTAATATTCATACATTAAACATGTATTTAATATTCATAGACTAAACATGTATTTAATATTAATACACTGAACATGTATTTAATATTAATACACTGATTATGTATTTAATATTAATACACTGATTATGTATTTAATAATCATATACTAAACGTATATGTAATTATACACTAATCATATATTTAATTTTTATACAGTAAACATGTATTTAATATTCATACACTAATCATGTATTTAATATTAATACTCTAATCATGTATTTAATATTTGTACACTAAATATGTATTTAATATTTATACACTAAACATGTATTTAATATTCATGCATTAAACATGTATTTAATATTTATACACTAAACATGTATTTAATATTCATACACGAAACATGTATTTAATGTTTATACACTAAACATTTATTTAATATTCATATATTCATACATTAAACATGTATTTAATATTCATACACAAAACATGTATTTAATATTTATACACTAAACATGTATTTAATATTCATGCATTAAACATGTATTTAATATTTATACACTAAACATGTATTTAATATTCATACACGAAACATGTATTTAATGTTTATACACTAAACATTTATTTAATATTCATATATTCATACATTAAACATGTATTTAATATTCATACACTAAACATGTATTTAATATTTATACACTAAACATGTATTTAATATTCATACACTAAACATGTATTTAATATTCATACACTAAACATGTATTTAATATTCATACACTAAACATGTATTTAATATTCATACACTAAACATGTATTTAATATTTATACACTAAACATGTATTTAATATTCATACACTAAACATGTATTTAATATTCATGCATTAAACATGTATTTAATATTTATACACTAAACATGTATTTAATATTCATACACGAAACATGTATTTAATGTTTATACACTAAACATTTATTTAATATTCATATATTCATACATTAAACATGTATTTAATATTCATACACGAAACATGTATTTAATATTTATACACTAAACATGTATTTAATATTCATACATTAAACATGTATTTAATATTCATACACTAAACATGTATTTAATATTCATACATTAAACATGTATTTAATATTTATACACTAAACATGTATTTAATATTCATACACTAAACATGTATTTAATATTTATACACTAAACATGTATTTAATATTCATACACTAAACATGTATTTAATATTCATACATTAAACATGTATTTAATATTCATACATTAAACATGTATTTAATATTCATACATTAAACATGTATTTAATATTCATACATTAAACATGTATTTAATATTCATACACTAAACATGTATTTAATATTCATACACTAAACATGTATTTAATATTTATACACTAAACATGTATTTAATATTCATACACTAAACATGTATTTAATATTCATGCATTAAACATGTATTTAATATTTATACACTAAACATGTATTTAATATTCATACACGAAACATGTATTTAATGTTTATACACTAAACATTTATTTAATATTCATATATTCATACATTAAACATGTATTTAATATTCATACACGAAACATGTATTTAATATTTATACACTAAACATGTATTTAATATTCATACATTAAACATGTATTTAATATTCATACACTAAACTTGTATTTAATATTCATACATTAAACATGTATTTAATATTCATACATTAAACATGTATTTAATATTCATACACTAAACATGTATTTAATATTTATACACTAAACATGTATTTAATATTCATACACTAAACATGTATTTAATATTCATACACTAAACATGTATTTAATAATCATATACTAAACGTATATGCAATCATATACTAATCATATATTTAATATTCATACAGTAACCATATATTTAATATTATTACACTAAACGTGTATTTAATATTTATACACTAAACATGTATTTAATATTATTACACTAAACATGTATTTAATATTTATACACTAAACATGTATTTAATATTCATACACTAAACATTCAGTTATTATTTATACACTAAACATGTATTTAATATTAATACAATAAACATGTATTTAATATTAATACACTAAACATGTATTTAATATTAATAGACTAAACATGTATTTAATATTTATACACTCATCATCTATTTAATATTAATACTCTGATCATGTATTTAATATTTATACAATAAATATAGATTTAATATTTATACACTTAACATGTATTTAATATTTACACACGAAACATGTATTCAATATTTGTACACTAAACATGTATTTAATATTCATACATTAAAAATGTATTTAGTATTCATATATTAAACATGTATTTAATATTCATACACTAAACATGTATTTAATATTCATACACGAAACTTGTATTTAATATTTATACACTACACATGTATTTAATATTCATACATTAAACATGTATTTAATATTCATACACTAAACATGTATTTAATATTTATACACTAAACATGTATTTAATATTCATACACTAAACATCTATTTAATATTCATACACTAAACATGTATTTAATATTAATACACTGATTATGTATTTAATAATCATATACTAAACGTATATGTAATTATACACTAATCATATATTTAATTTTCATATAGTAAACATGTATTTAATATTCATACACGAAACATGTATTTAATATTAATACACTAAACATGTATTTAATATTTATACACTAAACATGTATTTAATATTCATACACTAAACATGTATTTAATATTAATACACTAAACATGTATTTAATATTTATACACTAAACATGTATTTAATATTAATACAAAACATGTATTTAATTTTAATAAACTAAATATATATTTAATATTAATACACTAAACTTGTATTTAATATTCATAAACTAAACGTGTATTTAATATTCATACACTAAACATGTATTTAATATTAATACAAAAACATGTATTTAAGTTTAATAAACTAAACATATATTTAATATTAATACACTAAACATGTATTTAATATTTATACACCAAACATGTATTTAATATTCATACACTAAACATTTATTTAATATTAATACACTGAACATGTATTTAATAATCATATACCAAACATATATGTAATTATATACTAATCATATATTTAATATTCATACAGTAAACATGTATTTATTATCCTCTAAAAAGGCACACTTGGAAATAATGAATTTCTTTATGTGTGCAGTTGCGGCAGAAGTCCACAGGAGGGCGCACGTTCCCTCTTAATAAGTCCGGTCCTCTCCGTCTCTCTCTCTCTCTTTTTCCTTTTTTTTTGTTTCTTTTATTTTTTTTTTACATACGTTTGGTTTCTCATACACTTATATTTATACACTAAACATGTATTTAATATTCATACACTAAACATGTATTTAATATTAATACACTGAACATGTATTTAATAATCATATACCAAACATATATGTAATTATATACTAATCATATATTTAATATTCATACAGTAAACATGTATTTATTATCCTCTAAAAAGGCACACTTGGAAATAATGAATTTCTTTATGTGTGCAGTTGCGGCAGAAGTCCACAGGAGGGCGCACGTTCCCTCTTAATAAGTCCGGTCCTCTCCGTCTCTCTCTCTCTCTTTTTCCTTTTTTTTTGTTTCTTTTATTTTTTTTTTACATACGTTTGGTTTCTCATACACTTATATTTATACACTAAACATATATTTAATATTAATACACTAAACATGTATTTAATATTTATACACTAAACATGTATTTAATATTAATACACTAAACATGTATTTAATATTTTTACACTAAACGTGTATTTAATATTTATACACTAAAAGTGTATTTAATATTAATACACTAAACATGTATTTAATATTAATACACTAAACATGTATTTAATATTTATACACTAAACATGTATTTAATATTCATACACTAAACATGTATTTAATATTAATACACTAAACATGTATTTAATATTTATACACTAAACATGTATTTAATATTCATAAACTAAACATGTATTTAACATTTATACACTAAACATGTATTTAATATTCATACACTAAACATGTAGTTATTATTTATACACTAAACATGTATTTAATATTAATACACTAAACATGTATTTAATATTTATACAGTAAACATGTATTGAATATTCATACACTAAACATGTATTTAATATTACACAAAACATGTATTTAATATTCATACACTAAACATGTATTTAACATTTATACACTAAACATGTTTTTAATATTAATACACTAAACATGTATTTAATATTAATACAAAAACATGTATTTAATTTTAATAAACTGAACATATATTTAATATTTATACATTAAACATGTATTTAACATTTATACACTAAACATGTATTTAATATTAATACACTAAACATGTATTTAATATTTATACACTAAACATGTATTTAATATTAATACAAAAACATGTATTTAATTTTAATAAACTAAACATTTATTTAATATTAATACACTAAACATGTATTTAATATTTATACACTGAACATGTATTTAATATTCATACAATAAACATGTAGTTATTATTTATACACTAAATATGTATTTAATATTAATACAGTAAACATGTATTAAATATTTATACACTAAACATGTATTTAATATTCATAAAATAAACATGTAGTTATTATTCTTACACTTAATATGTATTTAATATTAATACAAAAACATGCATTTAATTTTAATAAACTAAACATATATTTAATATTAATACACTAAACATGTATTTAATATTTATACACTAAACATGTATTTAATATTCATACACTAAACATGTAGTTATTATTTATACACTAAACATGTATTTAATATTAATACAGTAAACTTGTATTAAATATTAATACAAAAACAGGTATTTAATTTTAATAAACTAAACATATATTTAATATTCATACACTAAACATGTATTTAATATTCATACACTAAACATGTAGTTATTATTTATACACTAAACATGTATTTAATATTAATACAGTAAACTTGTATTAAATATTAATACAAAAACAGGTATTTAATTTTAATAAACTAAACATATATTTAATATTAATACACTAAACATGTATTTAACATTTATACACTAAACATGTTTTTAATATTAATACACTAAACATGTATTTAATATTAATACAAAAACATGTATTTAATTTTAATAAACTGAACATATATTTAATATTTATACATTAAACATGTATTTAACATTTATACAGTAAAAATGTATTTAATATTAATACACTAAACATGTATTTAATATTTATACACTAAACATGTATTTAATATTAATACAAAAACATGTATTTAATTTTTAATAAACTAAACATACATTTAATATTAAAACACTAAACATGTATTTAATATTTATACACTAAACATGTATTTAATATTCATACACTAAACATGTATTTAATATTAATACAGTAAACATGTATTAAATATTTATGCACTAAACATGTATTTAATATTCATTCAATAAACATGTAGTCATTATTCTTACACTTAATATGTATTTAATATTAATACAAAAACATGTATTTAATTTTAATAAACTAAACATATATTTAATATTAATACACTAAACATGTATTTAATATTTTTACACTAAACGTGTATTTAATATTCATACACTAAAAGTGTATTTTATATTCATACACTAAACATGTGTTTAATATTAATACACTAAACATGTAGTTATTATTCATACACTAAACATGTATTTAATATTTATACACTAAACATGTATTTAATATTAATACACTAAATATGTATTTATTATACATCCACTAAACATGTATTTAATATTCATAAACTAAATATATATTTAATATTAATACACTAAACATGTATTTAATATTAGTACACTAAACATGTATTTAATAATTATACACTAAAATGGAATTTAATAATAGACTAAACATGTATTTAATATTTTCACACTAAACTTGTATTTAATATTCATACACTACACATTTATTTAATATTCATACACTAAACATGTATTTAATATTTTTACACTAAACATGTATTTAATATTCATACACTAAACATGTATTTAATATTAATACACTAAACATGTATTTAATATTGATACAAAAACATGTATTTAATTGTAATAAACAAAATATATATTTAATATTAATACACTAAACATGTATTTAATATTCATAAACTAAACATGTATTTAACATTTATACACTAAACATGTATTTAATATTCATACACTAAACATGTAGTTATTATTTATACACTAAACATGTATTTAATATTGTCATGCCCGGCTCTGCCGGTTAGTGTTTGGGGCACTTTGGTCCTCCGACCCGCAGGTGGAGCTGGTCTGTGAAGACGTGCAACATCTCAGAGGGCTGCTGATTGGGCGGCCTATAAAAGGCCTCCCATCAGCATGCTCTCTCTCTCTCTCTCTCTCTCTCTCGTCCCACAGGCACATTCGTTTGGTGACCGTATGGTCACGGCAACGACGGCCGGGATTAGCACCACACTTGCACCCTTTTGGGGCAACACTCATTTACTGATACATTCCTTGGTTAATTCACATTACTGATCACTGATACATGTTGTAAAATAAAAGATCTGTTGGCTAAAATGTACAAATCGGTGTGGTCTCCCTTAATGTTACAGCCACTAACGAGCCAGTGGTTGTGACATATGGGGGCTCGTCCGATCTTTGGTAGTAACTTTAGGCTATGGTAATTCCTTCTACTGGCTATGGCAGCGTAGGAAGGTGCATAGAGCTCTTTGTATTGAGTATTCCTTCTACTGGCTTTTGGAGCGTAGGAAGGTGAGTAGAGCTGAGTTACTAATTGTGAACTGCTGATAGTCAGTTGGGGCCTGTTATCAGTTAGTTAATTGGGGGATCTACTGATTTGTACTTTTGAGGCTTTGTTTGACCGTGCAAGTGTAGGTAGACACTGAATTGTTTGTTCCAGCCATCTTGGTTTAGTTTCATTGCAGTTTGTAGCATTGCATTCAGCCTCTTAGGAGCTGTCGCCTTTATCCCCATCTAGTACGGGTTCTAGGTTCCTGCTGTCACAGAGCCTGGGCGAGGGCACCGCCTTGGAGAAACGGCTGAATCGGCTTTGTCGGGATGGTACGTCTCCACAGGTATTGGTGAGTAAATGATCCTCGTCCTCGGGCTCTGTGTGAAAATAGATTAGTCTAGTGGGGGGAAAATGTTTAGGGGGATGCTCCGAGGTTAGTTTGCTGTGTTAACATAACTGTAATGTTTTAGAGACCTGGTTGGATTGGTTGGAGAGAGAGAGCCTAGCGTAATTAGAGCTAGTTTTTGGTTGGGTTGTTTTTTCAGTAGTTTCATTGTTGGTTTGGTACAGTAGCCAGATTGGTACTGACGGCCTGGGTTGAGCAGGATGGAGGCTTTTGTGGAGGCACCATCTGAGAAATTGTTGTTTGCCCTTAATAAGGAACAGTTGTTGCAATTGGCAGAAAAGTATGGCATGGAATTGTCATCAGCCATTAGAACTGGTAAGAAGGGACCCTTGCGTGACTCCATTCACGAGTTTTTGTGTGAGCAGAGCATTTTGCCTTCAGGAAAAGGTGGTGACGCTCATGTGAAGGGTATGTCAGAGCCTATGCAGTCAGAGAGGGTAGGCATACTGACTTTTTAGCAACAAAGAGAGATGAAGGCACTTGAATTTGAGTGGGCGCAACAGGCTAAGGAGAAAGAACGTCTTTTTGAACTGGAAAAAATCAAATTAGAACGAGAATTGCAACAGCAAGCAGATATGGAGAGACTCAAATTTGAAAAAGAAATGGATTTGAAAAAAGGTGAAATGGACCTTACAGTACAGCTTGAGAAAATTAAAATTGAACAGGATCGTTTGAAACTAATGTCAGAAGGTAAGATTAGTGGAAATCTGTCCGGGTCAAGTATGGATAGCATGGTAAAGTATGTTCCAAAGTTTGACGAACGTGACCCAGACGTGTTTTTCTCACTGTTTGAACAGATGGCCTCTGACAAAAAGTGGAGTGAAGAGGATAGAACGGTGCTTTTGCAAACTGTACTAGTAGGACGCGCACGGGAGGCATACTTGGCATTAACACCTGTTGATAGGCACAAGTATGCTGAGGTGAAAAAAGCGGTCTTGAAATGTTATGAACTGAATCCAGAAGCTTACAGACAACGTTTCAGAAACTGGCGTAAACGTGATAATCAGACCCATGCTGAAGTGGCAAGAGAGTTGAGTACTTATTTTAACCGGTGGCTCACTTCAGAGTCTGTCTCAACTTACGAAAATTTGCGTGATTTGTTGATTTTGGAGCAGTTTAAGAACATTGTACCAGATCGAATTGCAACCTACATTAATGAGCAAAAGGCAAAGTCAGTGGAGGAGGCAGCCTCGCTTGCTGATACCTTTGTGTTGACTCATAAACGTAAGCCTTACAGCAGTCCTCCACGGTATAATAGCCACCAACGTTATGATCCTGCTCGTTCTCCTCCACAACGTTCTCCTCCTCGTTATGGTCGTAGTTCAAATCGATCCAATTATGGCAATTCCAGTAATGTTCCTAAATTTGATAATGGAAGTAGCAAATCTCGCCCAAGCCCGACGGATAAATGTCATTACTGTTTGCAGGAGGGACATTGGAAAAAGGACTGCCCGCTGTTGAAAGGCCGTAAATCTAATGCCAAGGCAGCTGGGTGTGTTTCTGTTGTGCATCCAGTTGATTTTGGCGTCTCTGATCTAACACCGTTACCTCGTTTGGAAGTTCATTGTGAGCAAGTGATTGAAGATGGTGCATCTGTGTCAGACGAGCAGACGAAATCAGTAGAGTCAGCTGCGTCTGATTTCGCTCCATTCATTAGTGATGGCTGGGTGTCATTGGTTGGAGAGACACAAAAAGTTCCAGTTAAAATCTTAAGAGACACTGGGGCATCTGAGAGTTTCATTTCTGGAGCAGTTTTGCCATTTTCCACAGCATCTGACACTGGGAAATGTGTTTTGATTAGAGGAATAGGCATGCAGTCATTTTCTGTACCGTTGCACAAAATTCACTTGTGTTCAGGATTTGTGAATGGGGAGGTGACTATTGCTGTGAGACCGTCTCTGCCTATGCAGGATATCCATGTAATTCTGGGGAACAATTTGGGTGGGTGTTTAGTTTCTCCACCTCCAGTTGTTACACCTGTACCGCTATCTGTAGAGGAGCCAGACGCGTGTTGTCAAGAATTCCCAGAAGTGTTTACTGCTTGTGCTGTGACTAGGGCAATGTCTCGCACGCAGGCGCAATCGTCGGATGTGTCTAAATCTGTGCCTATTTTTGTTCCTGAGCTGCCCGAACCTCTGTCATGTCAAGATTTAATTGAGGCACAAAAGAATGATCAGAGCTTTGAGAAATATTTTGCCTTAGTTTCTACTGATCCAACGATGGGTTACTTCATTCAGAATGGCGTTTTGCTGCATACGTGGTTGCCAGGTGTTGATCCTGAAGTGGCAGGTCAGGTGATTCAAGTGATGGTACCTGACAAATACCGTGATTTGATTTTGAGAACAGCCCATGGAGCAGAGTCTGGGCATTTTGGAGTTAAGAAAACCTACCGACGTCTTTTGGAACTTTTTTACTGGCCACGGATGAAACGCCATGTATCTAGATTTGTCAAAGCATGTCATGTTTGCCAGGTTGCGAAACAGAGTACTCCCATTAAACCTGCACCACTTCAACCTATTCCGTCTGTTGGCACACCATTTGAGCATCTCATTATTGATTGTGTAGGTCCACTACCCCCTTCGAAATCTGGTTGTGTGTACGTACCTCTTTACCATCATGTGCCAGGCCACTCGGTATCCAGCAGCGTATGCCTTGAGAACAATTACCACAAGGTCAATATTGAAATGTTTGTCTAAATTCATTTCTGTCTTTGGCATTCCAAAGGTAATTCAGAGCGACAGAGGGTCTAACTTTACCTCCAGAACATTTGCTGCAGCGTTGAAGTCGATGCAGGTGAAGCACAATTTGAGCAGCGCGTATCACGCACAGAGTCAGGGGGCATTGGAGCGCTGGCATGCCACGTTGAAGTCTCTCTTGCGCGCTTACTGTGTTGAGATGCGGAGACATTGGGAGGAGGCGTTGCCATGGCTCTTGTTGTCTGCGCGTGGTGTAGTTCAAGAAAGCACTGGTTTTAGTCCAAATGACCTAGTCTTTGGCCACAAAGTCCGGACCTCACTGTCTGTTTTAAATGCCAATCTGGATCTGCAGAACACTCCCGTCAGTTTCACTGAGTATGTAGATGGTTTTCGTCGTAGGCTGTTGCTTGCATGGAAAGAGGCAACCGAGCATTTGACCAAAGCTCAGGTGAAAATGAAGCTGCGTTATGACCGTAAAGCGAAGATCAGAGTTTTCAATCCAGGTGATCAAGTTTTAGCTTTGCTGCCCATTCCGGGGTCACCATTTACAGCAAAATACTCTGGTCCATTTACGGTTATGAGCCAAGTGTCAGATCTCAATTATTTACTGTCAACTCCTGATTGTAAACGATCACAGCAACTGTGTCATGTGAATTTACTCAAGCCTTACCACTCTGCAGGTTCCGACAAGGCGGGTGGGATTGCTGCGAGTCCAGTGGGTCTAGCCGTTGGGGTTGGGGAACCGCTCAACTGGCCGGAGGTGGCAGCTTGGGATGAAGTGCGCGCACCTGATGATTCAGTGTTACACGGGCGCTTGGATAATACTCAGCAGTTAAAGGAGCTAGATAGTCTCCTCGGTCATTTAAGTGAGGTACAGCGTAAACAGTTGTCGGATTTGATTTTTGAGTTTTTGCCTTTGTTTTCCGACACTCCAACCTGTACCACACTAATTGAACATGACATTGACACACAGGGTGCCCGCCCAATACGACAAAGATTTTATCGAGTGGCTCCCGATAAACAGAAGAGTATGGAGGACAGTGTGCAGTATCTGCTTGATCATGGTCTCGCCAAGCCATCTTACTCCAGTTGGGCATCGCCATGTCTACTGGTGAAAAAGTCAGATAACACCTATAGATTCTGTACGGATTATAGGAAAGTAAATGCTGTGACTAGACCAGATTCTTTTCCATTGCCACGTATCGAGGACTGTGTGGATCAGGTTGGGAGTGCTCGTTATGTCAGCAAATTTGATTTATTGAAAGGTTACTATCAAGTGCCTTTGACGCAGAGAGCGCAGGAGATATCTGCATTCATTACCTCTTCCGGTTTGTACTCGTATACTCGAATGAGCTTCGGTTTGCGGAATGCTCCTGCAACCTTCCAACGGCTCATGAATAGGATCGTTGGGGGGCTGCAGGGGTGCGCGGTTTATTTGGACGACGCCGTTTGTCATTCAGACAGTTGGGACGAACATTTGGCTCGCATTCGAGCGCTTTTCCAGAGGTTGGTGGCAGCAAACCTCACAGTAAATTTAGCGAAATGCGAGTTTGCGCGTGCCACAGTCGTCTATTTGGGTAAAGTAGTCGGCCAGGGGATGGTGCGGCCCGTTAACGCAAAGGTGGCAGCTATTGATAATTTCCCTGTGCCGGCGACGAAGAAAGAACTTATGCGCTTTTTGGGTATGATCGGGTACTACCGCAATTTTTGCTGCAATTTTTCAACTGTTGTATCTCCTCTGACCAATTTGTTGAAGGGTGGCGCCAAATTCATTTGGTCGGAGGAGTGTCAGCAGGCTTTCCAGAATGCAAAGCTTTTGTTAACATCAGCTCCGGTCCTGGCTGCACCCAAACTGGATCTGCCATTCCAGCTGCAGGTGGATGCAAGCCAGGTGGGAGCAGGTGTGGTCCTCCTGCAGGCTGATGATGATGGAGTAGCCAGACCGGTTTGCTATTTTTCAAAAAAATTCAACAAATACCAATTTAATTATTCAGTGATTGAAAAGGAAGCATTAGCATTGATTTGGGCATTGCAACACTTTGAAGTCTATGTGGGAGGGGGTCTCCATCCAATTGTGGTCTACTCAGATCACAACCCTCTCACTTTTCTGCAGTCTTTCAAAGGGTCCACCAACCAGCGCCTGTTGCGCTGGGCACTGTTTCTGCAGCCATTCCACCTGTTGATCCGCCATATTCGCGGGGTGGAAAATGTAATGGCTGATGCGCTCTCTCGGGCTCTGGACCAGGAGGTCTAATCATCTCCACTCACTCCTAACCTGCGGTTTTTCTCTGTTTCCCTTAAAGGTCGCTGTCCGGGTACCAGGATTTGCTGGGTGCAGGGAAGGTCGGAGGGGAAGGAGGGTGTTTGGGATGGTTTGGGTTCTGGTTGGTCTGGGGTGGAGGGGAGGTGCGTCAGTGGGACTAGAATATAGCTACTTGGGCTACTGTAGTTTTTTGTTTTCTATTTTTGATGGTGCTTCAGAGACCCAGTTAACACGGGTCTCTGTTTTTAAGGGGGGGGATGTCATGCCCGGCTCTGCCGGTTAGTGTTTGGGGCACTTTGGTCGTCCGACCCGCAGGTGGAGCTGGTCTGTGAAGACGTGCAACATCTCAGAGGGCTGCTGATTGGGCGGCCTATAAAAGGCCTCCCATCAGCATGCTCTCTCTCTCTCTCTCTCGTCCCACAGGCACATTCGTTTGGTGACCGTATGGTCACGGCAACGACGGCCGGGATTAGCACCACACTTGCACCCTTTTTGGACAACACTCATTTACTGATACATTCCTTGGTTAATTCACATTACTGATCACTGATACATGTTGTAAAATAAAAGATCTGTTGGCTAAAATGTACAAATCGGTGTGGTCTCCCTTAATGTTACAGCCACTAACGAGCCAGTGGTTGTGACATACAGTAAACATGTATTGAATATTCATACACTAAACATGTATGTAATATTCATACACCAAACATGTATTGAATATTCATACACTAAACATGTATTTAATATTCATACACTAAACATGTATTTAATATTCATACACTAAACATGTATTTAATATTAATACACTAAACATGTATTTAATATTTATACACTAAACATGTATTTAATATTTATACAAAAACATGTATTTAATTTTAATAAACCAAACATATATTTAATATTATTACACTAAACATGTATTTAATATTTATACACTGAACATGTATTTAATATTCATACACTAAACATTTAGTTATTATTTATACACTAAACATGTATTTAATATTAATACACTAAACATGTATTTAATATTAATACACTAAACATGTATTTAATATTAATACACTAAACATGTATTTAATATTTATACACTAAACATGTATTTAACATTTATACACTAAACATGTTTTTAATATTAATACACTAAACATGTATTTAATATTAATACAAAAACATGTATTTAATTTTAATAAACTAGACATATATTTAATATTAAAACACTAAACATGTATTTAATATTTATACACTAAACATGTATTTAATATTCATACACTAAACATTTAGTTATTATTCATACACTAAACATGTATTTAATATTAATACAGTAAACATGTATTGAATATTTATGCACTAAACATGTATTTAATATTCATTCAATAAACATGTAGTCATTATTCTTACACTTAACATGTATTTAATATTAATACAAAAACATGTATTTAATTTTAATAAACTAACCATATATTTAATATTATTACACTAAACGTGTATTTAATATTTATACACTAAACATGTATTTAATATTATTACACTAAACATGTATTTAATATTTATACACTAAACATGTATTTAATATTCATACACTAAACATTCAGTTATTATTTATACACTAAACATGTATTTAATATTAATACAATAAACATGTATTTAATATTAATACACTAAACATGTATTTAATATTAATACACTAAACATGTATTTAATATTTATACACTAATCATCGATTTAATATTAATACTCTGATCATGTATTTAATATTTATACAATAAATATAGATTTAATATTTATACACTTAACATGTATTTAATATTAATACAAAAACATGTATTTAATTTTAATAAACTAACCATATATTTAATATTATTACACTAAACGTGTATTTAATATTTATACACTAAACATGTATTTAATATTTGTACACTAAATATGTATTTAATATTCATACATTAAACATGTATTTAATATTCATACACTAAACATGTATTTAATATTTATACACTAAACATCTATTTAACATTCATACACTAAACATGTATTTAATATTAATACACTGATTATGTATTTAATAATCATATACTAAACGTATATGTAATTATACACTAATCATATATTTAATTTTCATATAGTAAACATTTATTTAATATTTATACACTAAACATGTATTTAATATTAATACACTGAACATGTATTTAATATTAATACACTAAACATGTATTTAATATTTAAACACTAAACATGTATTTAATATTCATACACTAAACATGTATTTAATATTAATACACTAAACATGTATTTAATATTTATACACTAAACATGTATTTAATATTAATACAAAACATGTATTTAATTTTAATAAACCAAACATATATTTAATATTATTACACTAAACATGTATTTAATATTAATACACTAAACATGTATTTAATATTTATACACTAAACATGTATTTAATATTTATACAAAAACATGTATTTAATTTTAATAAACCAAACATATATTTAATATTATTACACTAAACATGTATTTAATATTTATACACTGAACATGTATTTAATATTCATACACTAAACATTTAGTTATTATTTATACACTAAACATGTATTTAATATTAATACACTAAACATGTATTTAATATTAATACACTAAACATGTATTTAATATTAATACACTAAACATGTATTTAATATTTATACACTAATCATGTATTTAATATTAATACACTAAACATGTATTTAACATTTATACACTAAACATGTTTTTAATATTAATACACTAAACATGTATTTAATATTAATACAAAAACATGTATTTAATTTTAATAAACTAGACATATATTTAATATTAAAACACTAAACATGTATTTAATATTTATACACTAAACATGTATTTAATATTCATACACTAAACATTTAGTTATTATTCATACACTAAACATGTATTTAATATTAATACAGTAAACATGTATTGAATATTTATGCACTAAACATGTATTTAATATTCATTCAATAAACATGTAGTCATTATTCTTACACTTAACATGTATTTAATATTAATACAAAAACATGTATTTAATTTTAATAAACTAACCATATATTTAATATTATTACACTAAACGTGTATTTAATATTTATACACTAAACATGTATTTAATATTATTACACTAAACATGTATTTAATATTTATACACTAAACATGTATTTAATATTCATACACTAAGCATTCAGTTATTATTTATACACTAAACATGTATTTAATATTAATACAATAAACATGTATTTAATATTAATACACTAAACATGTATTTAATATTAATACACTAAACATGTATTTAATATTTATACACTAATCATCGATTTAATATTAATACTCTGATCATGTATTTAATATTTATACAATAAATATAGATTTAATATTTATACACTTAACATGTATTTAATATTAATACAAAAACATGTATTTAATTTTAATAAACTAACCATATATTTAATATTATTACACTAAACGTGTATTTAATATTCATACACTAAACATGTATTTAATATTTGTACACTAAATATGTATTTAATATTCATACATTAAACATGTATTTAATATTCATACACTAAACATGTATTTAATATTTATACACTAAACATCTATTTAACATTCATACACTAAACATGTATTTAATATTAATACACTGATTATGTATTTAATAATCATATACTAAACGTATATGTAATTATACACTAATCATATATTTAATTTTCATATAGTAAACATTTATTTAATATTTATACACTAAACATGTATTTAATATTAATACACTGAACATGTATTTAATATTAATACACTAAACATGTATTTAATATTTAAACACTAAACATGTATTTAATATTCATACACTAAACATGTATTTAATATTAATACACTAAACATGTATTTAATAATCGTATACTAAACGTATATGTAATTATACACTAATCATATATTTAATTTTCTACAGTAAACATGTATTTAATATTAATACAAAAACATGTATTTAAGTTTAATAAACTAAACATATATTTAATATTAATACACTAAACATGTATTTAATATTCATACACTAAACATGTATTTAATATTCATACACTAAACATGTATTTAATAATCGTATACTAAACGTATATGTAATTATACACTAATCATATATTTAATTTTCTACAGTAAACATGTATTTAATATTTATACACTAAACATGTATTTAATATTCATACACTAAACATGTATTTAATATTAATACACTGAACATGTATTTAATAATCATATACTAAACGTATATGCAATCATATACTAATCATATATTTAATATTCATACAGTAACCATATATTTAATATTATTACACTAAACGTGTATTTAATATTTATACACTAAACATGTATTTAATATTATTACACTAAACATGTATTTAATATTTATACACTAAACATGTATTTAATATTCATACACTAAACATTCAGTTATTATTTATACACTAAACATGTATTTAATATTAATACAATAAACATGTATTTAATATTAATACACTAAACATGTATTTAATATTAATAGACTAAACATGTATTTAATATTTATACACTAATCATCTATTTAATATTAATACTCTGATCATGTATTTAATATTTATACAATAAATATAGATTTAATATTTATACACTTAACATGTACAGTATTTAATATTTACACACGAAACATGTATTTAATATTTGTACACTAAACATGTATTTAATATTCATACATTAAACATGTATTTAGTATTCATATATTAAACATGTATTTAATATTCATACACTAAACATGTATTTAATATTCATACACGAAACTTGTATTTAATATTTATACACTACACATGTATTTAATATTCATACATTAAACATGTATTTAATATTCATACACTAAACATGTATTTAATATTTATACACTAAACATGTATTTAATATTCATACACTAAACATCTATTTAATATTCATACACTAAACATGTATTTAATATTAATACACTGATTATGTATTTAATAATCATATACTAAACGTATATGTAATTATACACTAATCATATATTTAATTTTCATATAGTAAACATGTATTTAATATTCATACACGAAACATGTATTTAATATTAATACACTAAACATGTATTTAATATTTATACACTAAACATGTATTTAATATTCATACACTAAACATGTATTTAATATTAATACACTAAACATGTATTTAATATTTATACACTAAACATGTATTTAATATTAATACAGAACATGTATTTAATTTTAATAAACTAAATATATATTTAATATTAATACACTAAACTTGTATTTAATATTCATAAACTAAACGTGTATTTAATATTCATACACTAAACATGTATTTAATATTAATACAAAAACATGTATTTAAGTTTAATAAACTAAACATATATTTAATATTAATACACTAAACATGTATTTAATATTTATACACCAAACATGTATTTAATATTCATACACTAAACATGTATTTAATATTAAAACACTGAACATGTATTTAATAATCATATACCAAACATATATGTAATTATATACTCATCATATATTTAATATTCATACAGTAAACATGTATTTATTATCCTCTAAATAAGGCACACTTGGAAATAATGAATTTCTTTATGTGTGTAGTTGCGGCAAAACTCCACAGGAGGGCGCACGTTCCCTCTTAATAAGTCCGGTCCTCTCCGTCTCTCTCTATCTTTCTCTCTTTTTCATTTTTTTTTGTTTCTTTTATTTTTTTTACATAAGTTTGGTTTCTCATACACTTATATTTATACACCAAACATGTATTTAATATTAATACACTAAACATGTCTTTAATATTAATACACTAAACATGTATTTAATATTAGTACAAAAACATGTATTTAATTTTAATAAACTAAACATATATTTAATATTAATACACTAAACATGTATTTAATATTAATACAAAAACATGTATTTAATTCTAATAAACTAAACATATATTTAATATTAATACACTAAACATGTATTAAATATTCATACACTAAACATTTATTTAATATTCATTCAATAAACATGTAGTTATTATTCTTACACTTAATATGTATTTAATATTAATACAAAAACATGTATTTAATTTTAATAAACTAATCATATATTTAATATTAATACACTAAACATGAATTTAATATTTTTACACTAAACGTGTATTTAATATTTATACACTAAAAGTGTATTTAATATTAATACACTAAACATGTATTTAATATTAATACACTAAACATGTATTTAATATTTATACACTAAACATGTATTTAATATTCATACACTAAACATGTATTTAATATTAATACACTAAACATGTATTTAATATTTATACACTAAACATGTATTTAATATTCATAAACTAAACATGTATTTAACATTTATACACTAAACATGTATTTAATATTCATACACTAAACATGTATTTAATATTAATACACTAAACATGTATTTAATATTCATACACTAAACGTGTAGTTATTATTTATACACTAAACATGTATTTAATATTAATACACTAAACATGTATTTAATATTTATACAGTAAACATGTATTGAATATTCATACACTAAACATGTATTTAATATTACATAAAACATGTATTTAATATTCATACACTAAACATGTATTTAACATTTATACACTAAACATGTTTTTAATATTAATACACTAAACATGTATTTAATATTAATACAAAAACATGTATTTAATTTTAAAAAACTGAACATATATTTAATATTTATACATTAAACATGTATTTAACATTTATACACTAAACATGTATTTAATACTAATACACTAAAAATGTATTTAATATTTATACACTAAACATGTATTTAATATTAATACACTAAACATGTATTTAATATTTATACACTGAACATGTATTTAATATTCATACACTAAACATGTAGTTATTATTTATACACTAAATATGTATTTAATATTAATATTGTAAACATGTATTAAATATTTATACACTAAACATGTATTTAATATTCATAAAATAAACATGTAGTTATTATTCTTACACTTAATATGTATTTAATATTAATACAAAAACATGTATTTAATTTTAATAAACTAAACATATATTTAATATTAATACACTAAACATGTATTTAATATTTATACACTAAACATGTATTTAATATTCATACACTAAACATGTAGTTATTATTTATACACTAAACATGTATTTAATATTAATACAGTAAACTTGTATTAAATATTAATACAAAAACATGTATTTAATTTTAATAAACTAAACATATATTTAATATTAATACACTAAACATGTATTTAACATTTATACACTAAACATGTTTTTAATATTAATACACTAAACATGTATTTAATATTAATACAAAAACATGTATTTAATCTTAATAAACTGAACATATATTTAATATTTATACATTAAACATGTATTTAACATTTATACAGTAAAATGTATTTGATATTAATACACTAAACATGTATTTAATATTTATACACTAAACATGTATTTAATATTAATACAAAAACATGTATTTAATTTTTAATAAACTAAACATATATTTAATATTAAAACACTAAACATGTATTTAATATTTATACACTAAACATGTATTTAATATTCATACACTAAACATTTAGTTATTATTCATACACTAAACATGTATTTAATATTAATACAGTAAACATGTATTAAATATTTATGCACTAAACATGTATTTAATATTCATTCAATAAACATGTAGTCATTATTCTTACACTTAACATGTATTTAATATTAATACAAAAACATGTATTTAATTTTAATAAACTAACCATATATTTAATATTATTACACTAAACGTGTATTTAATATTTATACACTAAACATGTATTTAATATTATTACACTAAACATGTATTTAATATTTATACACTAAACATGTATTTAATATTCATACACTAAACATTCAGTTATTATTTATACACTAAACATGTATTTAATATTAATACAATAAACGTGTATTTAATATTAATACACTAAACATGTATTTAATATTAATACACTAAACATGTATTTAATATTTATACACTAATCATCGATTTAATATTAATACTCTGATCATGTATTTAATATTCATACAATAAATATAGATTTAATATTTATACACTTAACATTTATTTAATATTAATACAAAAACATGTATTTAATTTTAATAAACTAACCATATATTTAATATTATTACACTAAACGTGTATTTAATATTTATACACTAAACATGTATTTAATATTTGTACACTAAACATCTATTTAATATTCATACACTAAACATGTATTTAATATTAATACACTGATTATGTATTTAATAATCATATACTAAACGTATATGTAATTATACACTAATCATATATTTAATTTTCATATAGTAAACATGTATTTAATATTTATACACTAAACATGTATTTAATATTAATACACTGAACATGTATTTAATATTAATACACTAAACATGTATTTAATATTTAAACACTAAACATGTATTTAATATTCATACACTAAACATGTATTTAATATTAATACACTAAACATGTATTTAATATTTATACACTAAACATGTATTTAATATTAATACAAAACATGTATTTAATTTTAATAAACTAAATATATATTTAATATTAATACACTAAACTTGTATTTAATATTCATCAACTAAACGTGTATTTAATATTCATACACTAAACATGTATTTAATATTAATACAAAAACATGTATTTAAGTTTAATAAACTAAACATATATTTAATATTAATACACTAAACATGTATTTAATATTTATACACCAAACATGTATTTAATATTCATACACTAAACATGTATTTAATATTCATACACTAAACATGTATTTAATATTCATACACTAAACATGTATTTAATATTAATACACTGAACATGTATTTAATAATCATATACCAAACATATATGTAATTATATACTAATCATATATTTAATATTCATACAGTAAACATGTATTTATTATCCTCTTAATAAGGCACACTTGGAAATAATGAATTTCTTTATGTGTGCAGTTGCGGCAGAAGTCCACAGGAGGGCGCACGTTCCCTCTTAATATGCCCGGTCCTCTCCGTCTCTCTCTCTCTCTTTTTCCTTTTTTTTTGTTTCTTTTATTTTTTTTTTACATACGTTTGGTTTCTCATACACTTATATTTATACACTAAACATATATTTAATATTAATACACTAAACATGTATTTAATATTTATACACTAAACATGTATTTAATATTAATACAAAAACATGTATTTAATTTTAATAAACTAAACATATATTTAATATTAATACACTAAACATGTATTTAATATTCATACACTAAACATGTATTTAATATTCATACACTAAACATGTATTTAATATTAATACACTAAACATGTATTTAATATTAATACAAAAACATGTATTTAATTTTAATAAACTAAACATATATTTAATATTCATACACTAAACATGTTTTTAATATTAATACACTAAACATGTATTTAATATTTATACATTAATCATGTATTTAATATTAATACTCTAATCATGTATTTAATATTTATACACAAAACATGTATTTAATATTAATACACTGAACATGTATTTAATATTTATACACTAAACATGTATTTAATATTAATACAAAAACATGTATTTAATTTTTAATAAACTAAACATTTATTTAATATTAATACACTAAACATGTATTTAATATTTATACACTGAACATGGGTTTAATATTCATACACTAAACATGAAGTTATTATTTATACACTAAATATGTATTTAATATTAATACAGTAAACATGTATTAAATATTTATACACTAAACATGTATTTAATATTCATAAAATAAACATGTAGTTATTATTTTTACACTTAATATGTATTTAATATTAATACAAAAACATGTATTTAATTTTAATAAACTAAACATATATTTAATATTAATACACTAAACATGTATTTAATATTTATACACTAAACATGTATTTAATATTCATACACTAAACATGTAGTTATTATTTATACACTAAACATGTATTTAATATTAATACAGTAAACTTGTATTAAATATTAATACAAAAACATGTATTTAATTTTAATAAACTAAACATATATTTAATATTAATACACTAAACATGTATTTAACATTTATACACTAAACATGTTTTTAATATTAATACACTAAACATGTATTTAATATTAATACAAAAACATGTATTTAATTTTAATAAACTAGACATATATTTAATATTAAAACACTAAACATGTATTTAATATTTATACACTAAACATGTATTTAATATTCATACACTAAACATTTAGTTATTATTCATACACTAAACATGTATTTAATATTAATACAGTAAACATGTATTGAATATTTATGCACTAAACATGTATTTAATATTCATTCAATAAACATGTAGTCATTATTCTTACACTTAACATGTATTTAATATTAATACAAAAACATGTATTTAATTTTAATAAACTAACCATATATTTAATATTGTTACACTAAACGTGTATTTAATATTTATACACTAAACATGTATTTAATATTATTACACTAAACATGTATTTAATATTTATACACTAAACATGTATTTAATATTCATACACTAAACATTCAGTTATTATTTATACACTAAACATGTATTTAATATTAATACAATAAACATGTATTTAATATTAATACACTAAACATGTATTTAATATTAATACACTAAACATGTATTTAATATTTATACACTAATCATCGATTTAATATTAATACTCTGATCATGTATTTAATATTTATACAATAAATATAGATTTAATATTTATACACTTAACATGTATTTAATATTAATACAAAAACATGTATTTAATTTTAATAAACTAGCCATATATTTAATATTATTACACTAAACGTGTAATTAATATTTATACACTAAACATGTATTTAATATTTGTACACTAAATATGTATTTAATATTCATACATTAAACATGTATTTAATATTCATACACTAAACATGTATTTAATATTTATACACTAAACATCTATTTAACATTCATACATTAAACATGTATTTAATATTAATACACTGATTATGTATTTAATATTCATATACTAAACGTATATGTAATTATACACTAATCATATATTTAATTTTCATATAGTAAACATTTATTTAATATTTATACACTAAACATGTATTTAATATTAATACACTGAACATGTATTTAATATTAATACACTAAACATGTATTTAATATTTAAACACTAAACATGTATTTAATATTCATACACTAAACATGTATTTAATATTAATACACTAAACATGTATTTAATATTTATACACTAAACATGTATTTAATATTAATACAAAACATGTATTTAATTTTAATAAACTAAATATATATTTAATATTAATACACTAAACTTGTATTTAATATTCATAAACTAAACGTGTATTTAATATTCATACACTAAACATGTATTTAATATTAATACAAAAACATGTATTTAAGTTTAATAAACTAAACATATATTTAATATTAATACACTAAACATGTAATTAATATTTATACACCAAACATGTATTTAATATTCATACACTAAACATGTATTTAATATTCATACACTAAACATGTATTTAATATTCATACACTAAACATGTATTTAATATTAATACACTGAACATGTATTTAATAATCATATACCAAACATATATGTAATTATATACTAATCATATATTTAATATTCATACAGTAAACATGTATTTATTATCCTCTTAATAAGGCACACTTGGAAATAATGAATTTCTTTATGTGTGCAGTTGCGGCAGAAGTCCACAGGAGGGCGCACGTTCCCTCTTAATAATTCCGGTCCTCTCCGTCTCTCTCTCTCTCTTTTTCCTTTTTTTTTGTTTCTTTTATTTTTTTTTTTACATACGTTTGGTTTCTCATACACTTATATTTATACACTAAACATATATTTAATATTAATACACTAAACATGTATTTAATATTTATACACTAAACATGTATTTAATATTTATACACTAAACATGTATTTAATATTAATACAAAAACATGTATTTAATTTTAATAAACTAAACATATATTTAATATTAATACACTAAACATGTATTTAATATTAATACAAAAACATGTATTTAATTTTAATAAACTAAACATATATTTAATATTCATACACTAAACATGTATTTAACATTCATACACTAAACATGTATTTAATATTAATACACTAAACATGTATTTAATATGTATACAGTAAACATGTATTGAATATTCATACACTAAACATGTATATAATATTCATACACTAAACATGTATTTAATATTCATACAATAAACATGTAGTTATTATTCTTACACTTAATATGTATTTAATATTAATACAAAAACATGTATTTATGTTTAATAAACTAAACATATATTTAATATTTATACACTAAACATGTATTTAATATTAATACAAAAACATGTATTTAATTTTAATACACTAAACATATATTTAATATTAATACACTAAACATGTATTTAACATTCATACACTAAACATGTATTCAACATTTTTACACTAAACATGTTTTTAATATTAATAGACTAAACATGTATTTAATATTAATACAAAAACATGTATTTAATTTTAATAAACTAAACATTTAATATTAATACACTAAACATGTATTTAATATTCATACACTAAACATGTAGTTATTATTCATACACTAAACATGTATTTAATATTCATACACTAAACATGTAGTTATTATTCATACACTAAACATGTATTTAATATTAATACACTAAACCTGTATTTAATATTTATACACTAAACATGTATTTAATATTAATACACTAAATATGTATTTAATATGTATACAGTAAACATGTATTTAATATTCATACACTAAACATGTATTTAATATTAATACACTAAACATGTATTTAATATTTATACACTAAACATGTATTTAATATTAATACAAAAACATGTATTTAATTTTAATAAACTAGACATATATTTAATATTCATACACTAAACATATATTTAACATTTATACACTAAACATGAATTTAATATTAATACACTAAACATGTATTTGAGATTTATACACTTAACATGTATTTAATATTAATACAAAAACATGTATTTAATTTTAATAAACTAAACACATATTTAATATTATTACACTAAACATGTATTTAATATTTATACACTAAACATGTATTTAATATTCATACACTAAACATTTAGTTATTATTTATACACTAAACATGTATTTAATATTAATACACTAAACATGTATTTAATATTTATACATTAATCATGTATTTAATATTAATACTCTAATCATGTATTTAATATTTATACACTAAATATGTATTTAATATTTATACACTTAACATGTATTTAATAATTATACACGAAACATGTATTTAATATTTATACACTAAACATGTATTTAATATTCATACATTAAACATGCATTTAATATTCATACACTAAAAAGTTAGTTATTATTTATACACTAAACATGTATTTAATATTAATACACTAAACATGTATTTAATATTAATATACTAAACCTGTATTTAATATTTATACATTAATCATGTATTTAATATTAATACTCTAATCATGTATTTAATATTTATACACAAAACATGTATTTAATATTTATACACTAAACATGTATTTAATATTCATACATTAAACATGTATTTAATATTCATAGACTAAACATGTATTTAATATTAATACACTGAACATGTATTTAATATTAATACACTGATTATGTATTTAATATTAATACACTGATTATGTATTTAATAATCATATACTAAACGTATATGTAATTATACACTAATCATATATTTAATTTTTATACAGTAAACATGTATTTAATATTCATACACTAAACATGTATTTAATATTAATACACTGAACATGTATTTAATAATCATATACTAAACGTATATGTAATCATATACTAATCATATATTTAATATTCATACAGTAAACATGTATTTATTATCCTCTAAATAAGGCACACTTGGAAATAATGAATTTCTTTATGTGTGTAGTTGCGGCAAAACTCCACAGTAGGGCGCACGTTCCCTCTTAATAAGTCCGGTCCTCTCCGTCTCTCTCTCTCTTTTTCCTTTTTTTTTGTTTCTTTTATTTTTTTTTACATAAGTTTGGTTTCTCATACACTTATATTTATACACTAAACATGTATTTAATATTAATACACTAAACATGTATTTAATATTTATACACTAAACATGTATTTAATATTAATACATTAAACATGTATTTAATATTCATACACTAAACATGTATTTAATATTCATGCATTAAACATGTATTTAATATTTATACACTAAACATGTATTTAATATTCATACACGAAACATGTATTTAATGTTTATACACTAAACATTTATTTAATATTCATATATTCATACATTAAACATGTATTTAATATTCATACACTAAACATGTATTTAATATTTATACACTAAACATGTATTTAATATTCATACACTAAACATGTATTTAATATTCATACACTAAACATGTATTTAATATTCATACACTAAACATGTATTTAATATTAATACACTAAACATGTATTTAATATTTATACACTAATCATGTATTTAATATTAATACTCTAATCATGTATTTAATATTTGTACACTAAATATGTATTTAATATTTATACACTTAACATGTATTTAATATTTATACACGAAACATGTATTTAATATTTATACACTAAACATGTATTTAATATTCATACATTAAACATGTATTTAATATTCATACACTAAACATGTATTTAATATTCATACATTAAACATGTATTTAATATTTATACACTAAACATGTATTTAATATTCATACACAAAACATGTATTTAATGTTTATACACTAAACATTTATTTAATATTCATATATTCATACATTAAACATGTATTTAATATTCATACACTAAACATGTATTTAATATTTATACACTAAACATGTATTTAATATTCATACACTAAACATGTATTTAATATTCATACACTAAACATGTATTTAATATTCATACACTAAACATGTATTTAATAATCATATACTAAACGTATATGCAATCATATACTAATCATATATTTAATATTCATACAGTAACCATATATTTAATATTATTACACTAAACGTGTATTTAATATTTATACACTAAACATGTATTTAATATTATTACACTAAACATGTATTTAATATTTATACACTAAACATGTATTTAATATTCATACACTAAACATTCAGTTATTATTTATACACTAAACATGTATTTAATATTAATACAATAAACATGTATTTAATATTAATACACTAAACATGTATTTAATATTAATAGACTAAACATGTATTTAATATTTATACACTCATCATCTATTTAATATTAATACTCTGATCATGTATTTAATATTTATACAATAAATATAGATTTAATATTTATACACTTAACATGTATTTAATATTTACACACGAAACATGTATTTAATATTTGTACACTAAACATGTATTTAATATTCATACATTAAACATGTATTTAGTATTCATATATTAAACATGTATTTAATATTCATACACTAAACATGTATTTAATATTCATACACGAAACTTGTATTTAATATTTATACACTACACATGTATTTAATATTCATACATTAAACATGTATTTAATATTCATACACTAAACATGTATTTAATATTTATACACTAAACATGTATTTAATATTCATACACTAAACATCTATTTAATATTCATACACTAAACATGTATTTAATATTAATACACTGATTATGTATTTAATAATCATATACTAAACGTATATGTAATTATACACTAATCATATATTTAATTTTCATATAGTAAACATGTATTTAATATTCATACACGAAACATGTATTTAATATTAATACACTAAACATGTATTTAATATTTATACACTAAACATGTATTTAATATTCATACACTAAACATGTATTTAATATTAATACACTAAACATGTATTTAATATTTATACACTAAACATGTATTTAATATTAATACAAAACATGTATTTAATTTTAATAAACTAAATATATATTTAATATTAATACACTAAACTTGTATTTAATATTCATAAACTAAACGTGTATTTAATATTCATACACTAAACATGTATTTAATATTAATACAAAAACATGTATTTAAGTTTAATAAACTAAACATATATTTAATATTAATACACTAAACATGTATTTAATATTTATACACCAAACATGTATTTAATATTCATACACTAAACATTTATTTAATATTAATACACTGAACATGTATTTAATAATCATATACCAAACATATATGTAATTATATACTAATCATATATTTAATATTCATACAGTAAACATGTATTTATTATCCTCTTAATAAGGCACACTTGGAAATAATGAATTTCTTTATGTGTGCAGTTGCGGCAGAAGTCCACAGGAGGGCGCACGTTCCCTCTTAATAAGTCCGGTCCTCTCCGTCTCTCTCTCTCTCTTTTTCCTTTTTTTTTGTTTCTTTTATTTTTTTTTTACATACGTTTGGTTTCTCATACACTTATATTTATACACTAAACATATATTTAATATTAATACACTAAACATGTATTTAATATTTATACACTAAACATGTATTTAATATTTATACACTAAACATGTATTTAATATTAATACAAAAACATGTATTTAATTTTAATAAACTAAACATATATTTAATATTAATACACTAAACATGTATTTAATATTCATACACTAAACATGTATTTAATATTCATACACTAAACATGTATTTAATATTAATACACTAAACATGTATTTAATATTAATACAAAAACATGTATTTAATTTTAATAAACTAAACATATATTTAATATTCATACACTAAACATGTTTTTAATATTAATACACTAAACATGTATTTAATATTAATACACTAAACATGTATTTAATAATTATAAAAAAAATGGAATTTAATAATAGACTAAACATGTATTTAACATTCATACACTAAACATGTATTTAATATTCATACACTAAACATGTATTTAATATTAATACACTAAACATGTATTTAATATGTATACAGTAAACATGTATTGAATATTCATACACTAAACATGTATTTAATATTCATACACTAAACATGTATTTAATTTTCATACAATAAACATGTAGTTATTAGTCTTACACTTAATATGTATTTAATATTAATACAAAAACATGTATTTATGTTTAATAAACTAAACATATATTTAATATTTATACACTAAACATGTATTTAATATTAATACAAAAACATGTATTTAATTTTAATACACTAAATATATATTTAATATTAATACACTAAACATGTATTTAGCATTCATACACTAAACATGTATTCAACATTTTTACACTAAACATGTTTTTAATATTAATAGACTAAACATGTATTTAATATTAATACAAAAACATGTATTTAATTTTAATAAACTAAACATTTAATATTAATACACTAAACATGTATTTAATATTCATACACTAAACATGTAGTTATTATTCATACACTAAACATGTATTTAATATTTATACACTAAACATGTAGTTATTATTCATACACTAAACATGTATTTAATATTAATACACTAAACCTGTATTTAATATTTATACACTAAACATGTATTTAATATTAATACACTAAACATGTATTTAATATTTATACACTAAACATGTATTTAATATTAATACACTAAATATGTATTTAATATGTATACAGTAAACATGTATTTAATATTCATACACTAAACATGTATTTAATATTAATACACTAAACATGTATTTAATATTTATACACTAAACATGTATTTAATATTAATACAAAAACATGTATTTAATTTTAATAAACTAAACATATATTTAATATTCATACACTAAACATATATTTAACATTTATACACTAAACATGAATTTAATATTAATACACTAAACATGTATTTGAGATTTATACACTTAACATGTATTTAATATTAATACAAAAACATGTATTTAATTTTAATAAACTAAACACATATTTAATATTATTACACTAAACATGTATTTAATATTTATACACTAAACATGTATTTAATATTCATACACTAAACATTTAGTTATTATTTATACACTAAACATGTATTTAATATTAATACACTAAACATGTATTTAATATTAATACACTAAACATGTATTTAATATTTATACATTAATCATGTATTTAATATTAATACTCTAATCATGTATTTAATATTTATACACTAAATATGTATTTAATATTTATACACTTAACATGTATTTAATAATTATACACGAAACATGTATTTAATATTTATACACTAAACATGTATTTAATATTCATACATTAAACATTCATTTAATAATCATACACTAAACATGTATTTAATATTCATACACTAAAAATTTAGTTATTATTTATACACTAAACATGTATTTAATATTAATACACTAAACATGTATTTAATATTAATATACTAAACATGTATTTAATATTTATACATTAATCATGTATTTAATATTAATACTCTAATCATGTATTTAATATTTATACACAAAACATGTATTTAATATTTATACACTAAACATGTATTTAATATTCATACATTAAACATGTATTTAATATTCATAGACTAAACATGTATTTAATATTAATACACTGAACATGTATTTAATATTAATACACTGATTATGTATTTAATATTAATACACTGATTATGTATTTAATAATCATATACTAAACGTATATGTAATCATACACTAATCATATATTTAATTTTTATACAGTAAACATGTATTTAATATTTATTCACTAAACATGTATTTAATATTCATACACTAAACATGTATTTAATATTAATACACTGAACATGTATTTAATAATCATATACTAAACGTATATGTAATCATACACTAATCATATATTTAATTTTTATACAGTAAACATGTATTTAATATTTATTCACTAAACATGTATTTAATATTAATACACTAAACATGTATTTAATATTTATACACTAAACATGTATTTAATATTAATACAAAACATGTATTTAATTTTAATAAACTAAATATATATTTAATATTAATACACTAAACTTGTATTTAATATTCATAAACTAAACGTGTATTTAATATTCATACACTAAACATGTATTTAATATTAATACAAAAACATGTATTTAAGTTTAATAAACTAAACATATATTTAATATTAATACACTAAACATGTATTTAATATTCATACACCAAACATGTATTTAATATTCATACACTAAACATGTATTTAATATTTATACACTAAACATGTATTTAATATTCATACACTAAACATGTATTTAATATTAATACACTGAACATGTATTTAATAATCATATACCAAACATATATGTAATCATATACTAATCATATATTTAATATTCATACAGTAAACATGTATTTATTATCCTCTAAATAAGGCACACTTGGAAATAATGAATTTTTTTATGTGTGTAGTTGCGGCAAAACTCCACAGGAGGGCGCACGTTCCCTCTTAATAAGTCCGGTCCTCTCCGTCTCTCTCCGTCTCTCTCTCTCTGTCTCTCTTTTTCATTTTTTTTTGTTTCTTTTATTTTTTTTACATAAGTTTGGTTTCTCATACACTTATATTTATACACTAAACATGTATTTAATATTAATACACTAAACATGTATTTAATATTAATTCACTAAACATGTATTTAATATTAGTACAAAAACATGTATTTAATTTTAATAAACTAAACATATATTTAATATTAATACACTAAACATGTATTTAATATTAATACAAAAACATGTATTTAATTCTAATAAACTAAACATATATTTAATATTAATACACTAAACATGTATTAAATATTCATACACTAAACATTTATTTAATATTCATTCAATAAACATGTAGTTATTATTCTTACACTTAATATGTATTTAATATTAATACAAAAACATGTATTTAATTTTAATAAACTAATCATATATTTAATATTAATACACTAAACATGTATTTAATATTTTTACACTAAACGTTTATTTAATATTTATACACTAAAAGTGTATTTAATATTAATACACTAAACATGTATTTAATATTAATACACTAAACATGTATTTAATATTTATACACTAAACATGTATTTAATATTCATACACTAAACATGTATTTAATATTAATACACTAAACATGTATTTAATATTTATACACTAAACATGTATTTAATATTCATAAACTAAACATGTATTTAACATTTATACACTAAACATGTATTTAATATTCATACACTAAACATGTAGTTATTATTTATACACTAAACATGTATTTAATATTAATACACTAAACATGTATTTAATATTTATACAGTAAACATGTATTGAATATTCATACACTAAACATGTATTTAATATTACACAAAACATGTATTTAATATTCATACACTAAACATGTATTTAACATTTATACACTAAACATGTTTTTAATATTAATACACTAAACATGTATTTAATATTAATACAAAAACATGTATTTAATTTTAATAAACTGAACATATATTTAATATTTATACATTAAACATGTATTTAACATTTATACACTAAACATGTATTTAATATTAATACACTAAACATGTATTTAATATTTATACACTAAACATGTATTTAATATTAATACAAAAACATGTATTTAATTTTAATAAACTAAACATTTATTTAATATTAATACACTAAACATGTATTTAATATTTATACACTGAACATGTATTTAATATTCATACAATAAACATGTAGTTATTATTTATACACTAAATATGTATTTAATATTAATACAGTAAACATGTATTAAATATTTATACACTAAACATGTATTTAATATTCATAAAATAAACATGTAGTTATTATTCTTACACTTAATATGTATTTAATATTAATACAAAAACATGCATTTAATTTTAATAAACTAAACATATATTTAATATTAATACACTAAACTTGTATTTAATATTTATACACTAAACATGTATTTAATATTCATACACTAAACATGTAGTTATTATTTATACACTAAACATGTATTTAATATTAATACAGTAAACTTGTATTAAATATTAATACAAAAACAGGTATTTAATTTTAATAAACTAAACATATATTTAATATTAATACACTAAACATGTATTTAACATTTATACACTAAACATGTTTTTAATATTAATACACTAAACATGTATTTAATATTAATACAAAAACATGTATTTAATTTTAATAAACTGAACATATATTTAATATTTATACATTAAACATGTATTTAACATTTATACAGTAAAAATGTATTTAATATTAATACACTAAACATGTATTTAATATTTATACACTAAACATGTATTTAATATTAATACAAAAACATGTATTTAATTTTTAATAAACTAAACATACATTTAATATTAAAACACTAAACATGTATTTAATATTTATACACTAAACATGTATTTAATATTCATACACTAAACATGTATTTAATATTAATACAGTAAACATGTATTAAATATTTATGCACTAAACATGTATTTAATATTCATTCAATAAACATGTAGTCATTATTCTTACACTTAATATGTATTTAATATTAATACAAAAACATGTATTTAATTTTAATAAACTAAACATATATTTAATATTAATACACTAAACATGTATTTAATATTTTTACACTAAACGTGTATTTAATATTCATACACTAAAAGTGTATTTTATATTCATACACTAAACATGTGTTTAATATTAATACACTAAACATGTAGTTATTATTCATACACTAAACATGTATTTAATATTTATACACTAAACATGTATTTAATATTAATACACTAAATATGTATTTATTATACATCCACTAAACATGTATTTAATATTCATAAACTAAATATATATTTAATATTAATACACTAAACATGTATTTAATATTAGTACACTAAACATGTATTTAATAATTATACACTAAAATGGAATTTAATAATAGACTAAACATGTATTTAATATTTTCACACTAAACTTGTATTTAATATTCATACACTACACATTTATTTAATATTCATACACTAAACATGTATTTAATATTTTTACACTAAACATGTATTTAATATTCATACACTAAACATGTATTTAATATTAATACACTAAACATGTATTTAATATTGATACAAAAACATGTATTTAATTGTAATAAACAAAATATATATTTAATATTAATACACTAAACATGTATTTAATATTCATAAACTAAACATGTATTTAACATTTATACACTAAACATGTATTTAATATTCATACACTAAACATGTAGTTATTATTTATACACTAAACATGTATTTAATATTGTCATGCCTGGCTCTGCCGGTTAGTGTTTGGGGCACTTTGGTCCTCCGACCCGCAGGTGGAGCTGGTCTGTGAAGACGTGCAACATCTCAGAGGGCTGCTGATTGGGCGGCCTATAAAAGGCCTCCCATCAGCATGCTCTCTCTCTCTCTCTCTCTCTCTCTCGTCCCACAGGCACATTCGTTTGGTGACCGTATGGTCACGGCAACGACGGCCGGGATTAGCACCACACTTGCACCCTTTTGGGGCAACACTCATTTACTGATACATTCCTTGGTTAATTCACATTACTGATCACTGATACATGTTGTAAAATAAAAGATCTGTTGGCTAAAATGTACAAATCGGTGTGGTCTCCCTTAATGTTACAGCCACTAACGAGCCAGTGGTTGTGACATATGGGGGCTCGTCCGATCTTTGGTAGTAACTTTAGGCTATGGTAATTCCTTCTACTGGCTATGGCAGCGTAGGAAGGTGCATAGAGCTCTTTGTATTGAGTATTCCTTCTACTGGCTTTTGGAGCGTAGGAAGGTGAGTAGAGCTGAGTTACTAATTGTGAACTGCTGATAGTCAGTTGGGGCCTGTTATCAGTTAGTTAATTGGGGGATCTACTGATTTGTACTTTTGAGGCTTTGTTTGACCGTGCAAGTGTAGGTAGACACTGAATTGTTTGTTCCAGCCATCTTGGTTTAGTTTCATTGCAGTTTGTAGCATTGCATTCAGCCTCTTAGGAGCTGTCGCCTTTATCCCCATCTAGTACGGGTTCTAGGTTCCTGCTGTCACAGAGCCTGGGCGAGGGCACCGCCTTGGAGAAACGGCTGAATCGGCTTTGTCGGGATGGTACGTCTCCACAGGTATTGGTGAGTAAATGATCCTCGTCCTCGGGCTCTGTGTGAAAATAGATTAGTCTAGTGGGGGGAAAATGTTTAGGGGGATGCTCCGAGGTTAGTTTGCTGTGTTAACATAACTGTAATGTTTTAGAGACCTGGTTGGATTGGTTGGAGAGAGAGAGCCTAGCGTAATTAGAGCTAGTTTTTGGTTGGGTTGTTTTTTCAGTAGTTTCATTGTTGGTTTGGTACAGTAGCCAGATTGGTACTGACGGCCTGGGTTGAGCAGGATGGAGGCTTTTGTGGAGGCACCATCTGAGAAATTGTTGTTTGCCCTTAATAAGGAACAGTTGTTGCAATTGGCAGAAAAGTATGGCATGGAATTGTCATCAGCCATTAGAACTGGTAAGAAGGGACCCTTGCGTGACTCCATTCACGAGTTTTTGTGTGAGCAGAGCATTTTGCCTTCAGGAAAAGGTGGTGACGCTCATGTGAAGGGTATGTCAGAGCCTATGCAGTCAGAGAGGGTAGGCATACTGACTTTTTAGCAACAAAGAGAGATGAAGGCACTTGAATTTGAGTGGGCGCAACAGGCTAAGGAGAAAGAACGTCTTTTTGAACTGGAAAAAATCAAATTAGAACGAGAATTGCAACAGCAAGCAGATATGGAGAGACTCAAATTTGAAAAAGAAATGGATTTGAAAAAAGGTGAAATGGACCTTACAGTACAGCTTGAGAAAATTAAAATTGAACAGGATCGTTTGAAACTAATGTCAGAAGGTAAGATTAGTGGAAATCTGTCCGGGTCAAGTATGGATAGCATGGTAAAGTATGTTCCAAAGTTTGACGAACGTGACCCAGACGTGTTTTTCTCACTGTTTGAACAGATGGCCTCTGACAAAAAGTGGAGTGAAGAGGATAGAACGGTGCTTTTGCAAACTGTACTAGTAGGACGCGCACGGGAGGCATACTTGGCATTAACACCTGTTGATAGGCACAAGTATGCTGAGGTGAAAAAAGCGGTCTTGAAATGTTATGAACTGAATCCAGAAGCTTACAGACAACGTTTCAGAAACTGGCGTAAACGTGATAATCAGACCCATGCTGAAGTGGCAAGAGAGTTGAGTACTTATTTTAACCGGTGGCTCACTTCAGAGTCTGTCTCAACTTACGAAAATTTGCGTGATTTGTTGATTTTGGAGCAGTTTAAGAACATTGTACCAGATCGAATTGCAACCTACATTAATGAGCAAAAGGCAAAGTCAGTGGAGGAGGCAGCCTCGCTTGCTGATACCTTTGTGTTGACTCATAAACGTAAGCCTTACAGCAGTCCTCCACGGTATAATAGCCACCAACGTTATGATCCTGCTCGTTCTCCTCCACAACGTTCTCCTCCTCGTTATGGTCGTAGTTCAAATCGATCCAATTATGGCAATTCCAGTAATGTTCCTAAATTTGATAATGGAAGTAGCAAATCTCGCCCAAGCCCGACGGATAAATGTCATTACTGTTTGCAGGAGGGACATTGGAAAAAGGACTGCCCGCTGTTGAAAGGCCGTAAATCTAATGCCAAGGCAGCTGGGTGTGTTTCTGTTGTGCATCCAGTTGATTTTGGCGTCTCTGATCTAACACCGTTACCTCGTTTGGAAGTTCATTGTGAGCAAGTGATTGAAGATGGTGCATCTGTGTCAGACGAGCAGACGAAATCAGTAGAGTCAGCTGCGTCTGATTTCGCTCCATTCATTAGTGATGGCTGGGTGTCATTGGTTGGAGAGACACAAAAAGTTCCAGTTAAAATCTTAAGAGACACTGGGGCATCTGAGAGTTTCATTTCTGGAGCAGTTTTGCCATTTTCCACAGCATCTGACACTGGGAAATGTGTTTTGATTAGAGGAATAGGCATGCAGTCATTTTCTGTACCGTTGCACAAAATTCACTTGTGTTCAGGATTTGTGAATGGGGAGGTGACTATTGCTGTGAGACCGTCTCTGCCTATGCAGGATATCCATGTAATTCTGGGGAACAATTTGGGTGGGTGTTTAGTTTCTCCACCTCCAGTTGTTACACCTGTACCGCTATCTGTAGAGGAGCCAGACGCGTGTTGTCAAGAATTCCCAGAAGTGTTTACTGCTTGTGCTGTGACTAGGGCAATGTCTCGCACGCAGGCGCAATCGTCGGATGTGTCTAAATCTGTGCCTATTTTTGTTCCTGAGCTGCCCGAACCTCTGTCATGTCAAGATTTAATTGAGGCACAAAAGAATGATCAGAGCTTTGAGAAATATTTTGCCTTAGTTTCTACTGATCCAACGATGGGTTACTTCATTCAGAATGGCGTTTTGCTGCATACGTGGTTGCCAGGTGTTGATCCTGAAGTGGCAGGTCAGGTGATTCAAGTGATGGTACCTGACAAATACCGTGATTTGATTTTGAGAACAGCCCATGGAGCAGAGTCTGGGCATTTTGGAGTTAAGAAAACCTACCGACGTCTTTTGGAACTTTTTTACTGGCCACGGATGAAACGCCATGTATCTAGATTTGTCAAAGCATGTCATGTTTGCCAGGTTGCGAAACAGAGTACTCCCATTAAACCTGCACCACTTCAACCTATTCCGTCTGTTGGCACACCATTTGAGCATCTCATTATTGATTGTGTAGGTCCACTACCCCCTTCGAAATCTGGTTGTGTGTACGTACCTCTTTACCATCATGTGCCAGGCCACTCGGTATCCAGCAGCGTATGCCTTGAGAACAATTACCACAAGGTCAATATTGAAATGTTTGTCTAAATTCATTTCTGTCTTTGGCATTCCAAAGGTAATTCAGAGCGACAGAGGGTCTAACTTTACCTCCAGAACATTTGCTGCAGCGTTGAAGTCGATGCAGGTGAAGCACAATTTGAGCAGCGCGTATCACGCACAGAGTCAGGGGGCATTGGAGCGCTGGCATGCCACGTTGAAGTCTCTCTTGCGCGCTTACTGTGTTGAGATGCGGAGACATTGGGAGGAGGCGTTGCCATGGCTCTTGTTGTCTGCGCGTGGTGTAGTTCAAGAAAGCACTGGTTTTAGTCCAAATGACCTAGTCTTTGGCCACAAAGTCCGGACCTCACTGTCTGTTTTAAATGCCAATCTGGATCTGCAGAACACTCCCGTCAGTTTCACTGAGTATGTAGATGGTTTTCGTCGTAGGCTGTTGCTTGCATGGAAAGAGGCAACCGAGCATTTGACCAAAGCTCAGGTGAAAATGAAGCTGCGTTATGACCGTAAAGCGAAGATCAGAGTTTTCAATCCAGGTGATCAAGTTTTAGCTTTGCTGCCCATTCCGGGGTCACCATTTACAGCAAAATACTCTGGTCCATTTACGGTTATGAGCCAAGTGTCAGATCTCAATTATTTACTGTCAACTCCTGATTGTAAACGATCACAGCAACTGTGTCATGTGAATTTACTCAAGCCTTACCACTCTGCAGGTTCCGACAAGGCGGGTGGGATTGCTGCGAGTCCAGTGGGTCTAGCCGTTGGGGTTGGGGAACCGCTCAACTGGCCGGAGGTGGCAGCTTGGGATGAAGTGCGCGCACCTGATGATTCAGTGTTACACGGGCGCTTGGATAATACTCAGCAGTTAAAGGAGCTAGATAGTCTCCTCGGTCATTTAAGTGAGGTACAGCGTAAACAGTTGTCGGATTTGATTTTTGAGTTTTTGCCTTTGTTTTCCGACACTCCAACCTGTACCACACTAATTGAACATGACATTGACACACAGGGTGCCCGCCCAATACGACAAAGATTTTATCGAGTGGCTCCCGATAAACAGAAGAGTATGGAGGACAGTGTGCAGTATCTGCTTGATCATGGTCTCGCCAAGCCATCTTACTCCAGTTGGGCATCGCCATGTCTACTGGTGAAAAAGTCAGATAACACCTATAGATTCTGTACGGATTATAGGAAAGTAAATGCTGTGACTAGACCAGATTCTTTTCCATTGCCACGTATCGAGGACTGTGTGGATCAGGTTGGGAGTGCTCGTTATGTCAGCAAATTTGATTTATTGAAAGGTTACTATCAAGTGCCTTTGACGCAGAGAGCGCAGGAGATATCTGCATTCATTACCTCTTCCGGTTTGTACTCGTATACTCGAATGAGCTTCGGTTTGCGGAATGCTCCTGCAACCTTCCAACGGCTCATGAATAGGATCGTTGGGGGGCTGCAGGGGTGCGCGGTTTATTTGGACGACGCCGTTTGTCATTCAGACAGTTGGGACGAACATTTGGCTCGCATTCGAGCGCTTTTCCAGAGGTTGGTGGCAGCAAACCTCACAGTAAATTTAGCGAAATGCGAGTTTGCGCGTGCCACAGTCGTCTATTTGGGTAAAGTAGTCGGCCAGGGGATGGTGCGGCCCGTTAACGCAAAGGTGGCAGCTATTGATAATTTCCCTGTGCCGGCGACGAAGAAAGAACTTATGCGCTTTTTGGGTATGATCGGGTACTACCGCAATTTTTGCTGCATTTTTTCAACTGTTGTATCTCCTCTGACCAATTTGTTGAAGGGTGGCGCCAAATTCATTTGGTCGGAGGAGTGTCAGCAGGCTTTCCAGAATGCAAAGCTTTTGTTAACATCAGCTCCGGTCCTGGCTGCACCCAAACTGGATCTGCCATTCCAGCTGCAGGTGGATGCAAGCCAGGTGGGAGCAGGTGTGGTCCTCCTGCAGGCTGATGATGATGGAGTAGCCAGACCGGTTTGCTATTTTTCAAAAAAATTCAACAAATACCAATTTAATTATTCAGTGATTGAAAAGGAAGCATTAGCATTGATTTGGGCATTGCAACACTTTGAAGTCTATGTGGGAGGGGGTCTCCATCCAATTGTGGTCTACTCAGATCACAACCCTCTCACTTTTCTGCAGTCTTTCAAAGGGTCCACCAACCAGCGCCTGTTGCGCTGGGCACTGTTTCTGCAGCCATTCCACCTGTTGATCCGCCATATTCGCGGGGTGGAAAATGTAATGGCTGATGCGCTCTCTCGGGCTCTGGACCAGGAGGTCTAATCATCTCCACTCACTCCTAACCTGCGGTTTTTCTCTGTTTCCCTTAAAGGTCGCTGTCCGGGTACCAGGATTTGCTGGGTGCAGGGAAGGTCGGAGGGGAAGGAGGGTGTTTGGGATGGTTTGGGTTCTGGTTGGTCTGGGGTGGAGGGGAGGTGCGTCAGTGGGACTAGAATATAGCTACTTGGGCTACTGTAGTTTTTTGTTTTCTATTTTTGATGGTGCTTCAGAGACCCAGTTAACACGGGTCTCTGTTTTTAAGGGGGGGGGATGTCATGCCCGGCTCTGCCGGTTAGTGTTTGGGGCACTTTGGTCGTCCGACCCGCAGGTGGAGCTGGTCTGTGAAGACGTGCAACATCTCAGAGGGCTGCTGATTGGGCGGCCTATAAAAGGCCTCCCATCAGCATGCTCTCTCTCTCTCTCTCTCGTCCCACAGGCACATTCGTTTGGTGACCGTATGGTCACGGCAACGACGGCCGGGATTAGCACCACACTTGCACCCTTTTTGGACAACACTCATTTACTGATACATTCCTTGGTTAATTCACATTACTGATCACTGATACATGTTGTAAAATAAAAGATCTGTTGGCTAAAATGTACAAATCGGTGTGGTCTCCCTTAATGTTACAGCCACTAACGAGCCAGTGGTTGTGACATACAGTAAACATGTATTGAATATTCATACACTAAACATGTATGTAATATTCATACACCAAACATGTATTGAATATTCATACACTAAACATGTATTTAATATTCATACACTAAACATGTATTTAATATTCATACACTAAACATGTATTTAATATTAATACACTAAACATGTATTTAATATTTATACACTAAACATGTATTTAATATTTATACAAAAACATGTATTTAATTTTAATAAACCAAACATATATTTAATATTATTACACTAAACATGTATTTAATATTTATACACTGAACATGTATTTAATATTCATACACTAAACATTTAGTTATTATTTATACACTAAACATGTATTTAATATTAATACACTAAACATGTATTTAATATTAATACACTAAACATGTATTTAATATTAATACACTAAACATGTATTTAATATTTATACACTAATCATGTATTTAATATTAATACACTAAACATGTATTTAACATTTATACACTAAACATGTTTTTAATATTAATACACTAAACATGTATTTAATATTAATACAAAAACATGTATTTAATTTTAATAAACTAGACATATATTTAATATTAAAACACTAAACATGTATTTAATATTTATACACTAAACATGTATTTAATATTCATACACTAAACATTTAGTTATTATTCATACACTAAACATGTATTTAATATTAATACAGTAAACATGTATTGAATATTTATGCACTAAACATGTATTTAATATTCATTCAATAAACATGTAGTCATTATTCTTACACTTAACATGTATTTAATATTAATACAAAAACATGTATTTAATTTTAATAAACTAACCATATATTTAATATTATTACACTAAACGTGTATTTAATATTTATACACTAAACATGTATTTAATATTATTACACTAAACATGTATTTAATATTTATACACTAAACATGTATTTAATATTCATACACTAAACATTCAGTTATTATTTATACACTAAACATGTATTTAATATTAATACAATAAACATGTATTTAATATTAATACACTAAACATGTATTTAATATTAATACACTAAACATGTATTTAATATTTATACACTAATCATCGATTTAATATTAATACTCTGATCATGTATTTAATATTTATACAATAAATATAGATTTAATATTTATACACTTAACATGTATTTAATATTAATACAAAAACATGTATTTAATTTTAATAAACTAACCATATATTTAATATTATTACACTAAACGTGTATTTAATATTTATACACTAAACATGTATTTAATATTTGTACACTAAATATGTATTTAATATTCATACATTAAACATGTATTTAATATTCATACACTAAACATGTATTTAATATTTATACACTAAACATCTATTTAACATTCATACACTAAACATGTATTTAATATTAATACACTGATTATGTATTTAATAATCATATACTAAACGTATATGTAATTATACACTAATCATATATTTAATTTTCATATAGTAAACATTTATTTAATATTTATACACTAAACATGTATTTAATATTAATACACTGAACATGTATTTAATATTAATACACTAAACATGTATTTAATATTTAAACACTAAACATGTATTTAATATTCATACACTAAACATGTATTTAATATTAATACACTAAACATGTATTTAATATTTATACACTAAACATGTATTTAATATTAATACAAAACATGTATTTAATTTTAATAAACTAAATATATATTTAATATTAATACACTAAACTTGTATTTAATATTCATAAACTAAACGTGTATTTAATATTCATACACTAAACATGTATTTAATATTAATACAAAAACATGTATTTAAGTTTAATAAACTAAACATATATTTAATATTAATACACTAAACATGTATTTAATATTCATACACTAAACATGTATTTAATATTCATACACTAAACATGTATTTAATAATCGTATACTAAACGTATATGTAATTATACACTAATCATATATTTAATTTTCTACAGTAAACATGTATTTAATATTTATACACTAAACATGTATTTAATATTCATACACTAAACATGTATTTAATATTAATACACTGAACATGTATTTAATAATCATATACTAAACGTATATGCAATCATATACTAATCATATATTTAATATTCATACAGTAACCATATATTTAATATTATTACACTAAACGTGTATTTAATATTTATACACTAAACATGTATTTAATATTATTACACTAAACATGTATTTAATATTTATACACTAAACATGTATTTAATATTCATACACTAAACATTCAGTTATTATTTATACACTAAACATGTATTTAATATTAATACAATAAACATGTATTTAATATTAATACACTAAACATGTATTTAATATTAATAGACTAAACATGTATTTAATATTTATACACTAATCATCTATTTAATATTAATACTCTGATCATGTATTTAATATTTATACAATAAATATAGATTTAATATTTATACACTTAACATGTATTTAATATTTACACACGAAACATGTATTTAATATTTGTACACTAAACATGTATTTAATATTCATACATTAAACATGTATTTAGTATTCATATATTAAACATGTATTTAATATTCATACACTAAACATGTATTTAATATTCATACACGAAACTTGTATTTAATATTTATACACTACACATGTATTTAATATTCATACATTAAACATGTATTTAATATTCATACACTAAACATGTATTTAATATTTATACACTAAACATGTATTTAATATTCATACACTAAACATCTATTTAATATTCATACACTAAACATGTATTTAATATTAATACACTGATTATGTATTTAATAATCATATACTAAACGTATATGTAATTATACACTAATCATATATTTAATTTTCATATAGTAAACATGTATTTAATATTCATACACGAAACATGTATTTAATATTAATACACTAAACATGTATTTAATATTTATACACTAAACATGTATTTAATATTCATACACTAAACATGTATTTAATATTAATACACTAAACATGTATTTAATATTTATACACTAAACATGTATTTAATATTAATACAAAACATGTATTTAATTTTAATAAACTAAATATATATTTAATATTAATACACTAAACTTGTATTTAATATTCATAAACTAAACGTGTATTTAATATTCATACACTAAACATGTATTTAATATTAATACAAAAACATGTATTTAAGTTTAATAAACTAAACATATATTTAATATTAATACACTAAACATGTATTTAATATTTATACACCAAACATGTATTTAATATTCATACACTAAACATGTATTTAATATTAAAACACTGAACATGTATTTAATAATCATATACCAAACATATATGTAATTATATACTCATCATATATTTAATATTCATACAGTAAACATGTATTTATTATCCTCTAAATAAGGCACACTTGGAAATAATGAATTTCTTTATGTGTGTAGTTGCGGCAAAACTCCACAGGAGGGCGCACGTTCCCTCTTAATAAGTCCGGTCCTCTCCGTCTCTCTCTCTCTTTCTCTCTTTTTCATTTTTTTTTGTTTCTTTTATTTTTTTTACATAAGTTTGGTTTCTCATACACTTATATTTATACACTAAACATGTATTTAATATTAATACACTAAACATGTCTTTAATATTAATACACTAAACATGTATTTAATATTAGTACAAAAACATGTATTTAATTTTAATAAACTAAACATATATTTAATATTAATACACTAAACATGTATTTAATATTAATACAAAAACATGTATTTAATTCTAATAAACTAAACATATATTTAATATTAATACACTAAACATGTATTAAATATTCATACATTAAACATTTATTTAATATTCATTCAATAAACATGTAGTTATTATTCTTACACTTAATATGTATTTAATATTAATACAAAAACATGTATTTAATTTTAATAAACTAATCATATATTTAATATTAATACACTAAACATGAATTTAATATTTTTACACTAAACGTGTATTTAATATTTATACACTAAAAGTGTATTTAATATTAATACACTAAACATGTATTTAATATTAATACACTAAACATGTATTTAATATTTATACACTAAACATGTATTTAATATTCATACACTAAACATGTATTTAATATTAATACACTAAACATGTATTTAATATTTATACACTAAACATGTATTTAATATTCATAAACTAAACATGTATTTAACATTTATACACTAAACATGTATTTAATATTCATACACTAAACATGTATTTAATATTAATACACTAAACATGTATTTAATATTCATACACTAAACATGTAGTTATTATTTATACACTAAACATGTATTTAATATTAATACACTAAACATGTATTTAATATTTATACAGTAAACATGTATTGAATATTCATACACTAAACATGTATTTAATATTACATAAAACATGTATTTAATATTCATACACTAAACATGTATTTAACATTTATACACTAAACATGTTTTTAATATTAATACACTAAACATGTATTTAATATTAATACAAAAACATGTATTTAATTTTAATAAACTGAACACATATTTAATATTTATACATTAAACATGTATTTAACATTTATACACTAAACATGTATTTAATATTAATACACTAAAAATGTATTTAATATTTATACACTAAACATGTATTTAATATTAATACACTAAACATGTATTTAATATTTATACACTGAACATGTATTTAATATTCATACACTAAACATGTAGTTATTATTTATACACTAAATATGTATTTAATATTAATATTGTAAACATGTATTAAATATTTATACACTAAACATGTATTTAATATTCATAAAATAAACATGTAGTTATTATTCTTACACTTAATATGTATTTAATATTAATACAAAAACATGTATTTAATTTTAATAAACTAAACATATATTTAATATTAATACACTAAACATGTATTTAATATTTATACACTAAACATGTATTTAATATTCATACACTAAACATGTAGTTATTATTTATACACTAAACATGTATTTAATATTAATACAGTAAACTTGTATTAAATATTAATACAAAAACATGTATTTAATTTTAATAAACTAAACATATATTTAATATTAATACACTAAACATGTATTTAACATTTATACACTAAACATGTTTTTAATATTAATACACTAAACATGTATTTAATATTAATACAAAAACATGTATTTAATCTTAATAAACTGAACATATATTTAATATTTATACATTAAACATGTATTTAACATTTATACAGTAAAAATGTATTTGATATTAATACACTAAACATGTATTTAATATTTATACACTAAACATGTATTTAATATTAATACAAAAACATGTATTTAATTTTTAATAAACTAAACATATATTTAATATTAAAACACTAAACATGTATTTAATATTTATACACTAAACATGTATTTAATATTCATACACTAAACATTTAGTTATTATTCATACACTAAACATGTATTTAATATTAATACAGTAAACATGTATTAAATATTTATGCACTAAACATGTATTTAATATTCATTCAATAAACATGTAGTCATTATTCTTACACTTAACATGTATTTAATATTAATACAAAAACATGTATTTAATTTTAATAAACTAACCATATATTTAATATTATTACACTAAACGTGTATTTAATATTTATACACTAAACATGTATTTAATATTATTACACTAAACATGTATTTAATATTTATACACTAAACATGTATTTAATATTCATACACTAAACATTCAGTTATTATTTATACACTAAACATGTATTTAATATTAATACAATAAACATGTATTTAATATTAATACACTAAACATGTATTTAATATTAATACACTTAACATGTATTTAATATTCATACACTAATCATCGATTTAATATTAATACTCTGATCATGTATTTAATATTTATACAATAAATATAGATTTAATATTTATACACTTAACATGTATTTAATATTAATACAAAAACATGTATTTAATTTTAATAAACTAACCATATATTTAATATTATTACACTAAACGTGTATTTAATATTTATACACTAAACATGTATTTAATATTTGTACACTAAACATCTATTTAATATTCATACACTAAACATGTATTTAATATTAATACACTGATTATGTATTTAATAATCATATACTAAACGTATATGTAATTATACACTAATCATATATTTAATTTTCATATAGTAAACATGTATTTAATATTTATACACTAAACATGTATTTAATATTAATACACTGAACATGTATTTAATATTAATACACTAAACATGTATTTAATATTTAAACACTAAACATGTATTTAATATTCATACACTAAACATGTATTTAATATTAATACACTAAACATGTATTTAATATTTATACACTAAACATGTATTTAATATTAATACAAAACATGTATTTAATTTTAATAAACTAAATATATATTTAATATTAATACACTAAACTTGTATTTAATATTCATAAACTAAACGTGTATTTAATATTCATACACTAAACATGTATTTAATATTAATACAAAAACATGTATTTAAGTTTAATAAACTAAACATATATTTAATATTAATACACTAAACATGTATTTAATATTTATACACCAAACATGTATTTAATATTCATACACTAAACATGTATTTAATATTCATACACTAAACATGTATTTAATATTCATACACTAAACATGTATTTAATATTAATACACTGAACATGTATTTAATAATCATATACCAAACATATATGTAATTATATACTAATCATATATTTAATATTCATACAGTAAACATGTATTTATTATCCTCTTAATAAGGCACACTTGGAAATAATGAATTTCTTTATGTGTGCAGTTGCGGCAGAAGTCCACAGGAGGGCGCACGTTCCCTCTTAATAAGTCCGGTCCTCTCCGTCTCTCTCTCTCTCTTTTTCCTTTTTTTTTGTTTCTTTTATTTTTTTTTTACATACGTTTGGTTTCTCATACACTTATATTTATACACTAAACATATATTTAATATTAATACACTAAACATGTATTTAATATTTATACACTAAACATGTATTTAATATTAATACAAAAACATGTATTTAATTTTAATAAACTAAACATATATTTAATATTAATACACTAAACATGTATTTAATGTTCATACACTAAACATGTATTTAATATTCATACACTAAACATGTATTTAATATTAATACACTAAACATGTATTTAATATTAATACAAAAACATGTATTTAATTTTAATAAACTAAACATATATTTAATATTCATACACTAAACATGTTTTTAATATTAATACACTAAACATGTATTTAATATTTATACATTAATCATGTATTTAATATTAATACTCTAATCATGTATTTAATATTTATACACAAAACATGTATTTAATATTTATACACTAAACATGTATTTAATTTTCATACATTAAACATGTATTTAATATTCATACACTAAACATGTATTTAATATTCATACATTAAACATGTATTTAATATTTATACACTAAACATGTATTTAATATTCATACACTAAACATGTATTTAATATTAATACACTGATTATGTATTTAATATTAATACACTGATTATGTATTTAATAATCATATACTAAACGTATATGTAATTATACACTAATCATATATTTAATTTTCATACAGTAAACATGTATTTAATATTTATACACTAAACATGTATTTAATATTCATACACTAAACATGTATTTAATATTAATACACTGAACATGTATTTAATAATCATATACTAAACGTATATGTAATCATATACTAATCATATATTTAATATTCATACAGTAAACATGTATTTATTATCCTCTAAATAAGGCACACTTGGAAATAATGAATTTCTTTATGTGTGTAGTTGCGGCAAAACTCCACAGGAGGGCGCACGTTCCCTCTTAATAAGTCCGGTCCTCTCCGTCTCTCTCTCTCTCTCTCTCTTTTTCATTTTTTTTTGTTTCTTTTATTTTTTTTACATAAGTTTGGTTTCTCATACACTTATATTTATACACTAAACATGTATTTAATATTAATACACTAAACATGTATTTAATATTAATACACTAAACATGTATTTAAAATTAGTACAAAAACATGTATTTAATTTTAATAAACTAAACACATATTTAATATTAATACACTAAACATGTATTTAATATTAATACAAAAACATGTATTTAATTCTAATAAACTAAACATATATTTAATATTAATACACTAAACATGTATTAAATATTCATACACTAAACATTTATTTAATATTCATTCAATAAACATGTAGTTATTATTCTTACACTTAATATGTATTTAATATTAATACAAAAACATGTATTTAATTTTAATAAACTAATCATATATTTAATATTAATACACTAAACATGTATTTAATATTTTTACACTAAACGTGTATTTAATATTTATACACTAAAAGTGTATTTAATATTAATACACTAAACATGTATTTAATAGTAATACACTAAACATGTATTTAATATTCATACACTAAACATGTATTTAATATTAATACACTAAACATGTATTTAATATTCATACACTAAACATGTATTTAATATTCATAAACTAAACATGTATTTAACATTTATACACTAAACATGTATTTAATATTCATACACTAAACATGTATTTAATATTTATACAGTAAACATGTATTGAATATTCATACACTAAACATGTATTTAATATTACACAAAACATGTATTTAATATTCATACACTAAACATGTATTTAACATTTATACACTAAACATGTTTTTAATATTAATACACTAAACATGTATTTAATATTAATACAAAAACATGTATTTAATTTTAATAAACTGAACATATATTTAATATTTATACATTAAACTTGTATTAAACATTTATACACTAAACATGTATTTAATATTCATAAAATAAACATGTAGTTATTATTCTTACACTTAATATGTATTTAATATTAATACAAAAACATGTATTTAATTTTAATAAACTAAATATATATTTAATATTAATACACTAAACATGTATTTAATATTTATACACTAAACATGTATTTAATATTCATACACTAAACATGTAGTTATTATTTATACACTAAACATGTATTTAATATTAATACAGTAAACTTGTATTAAATATTAATACAAAAACATGTATTTAATTTTAATAAACTAAACATATATTTAATATTAATACACTAAACATGTATTTAACATTTATACACTAAACATGTTTTTAATATTAATACACTAAACATGTATTTAATATTAATACAAAAACATGTATTTAATTTTAATAAACTAGACATATATTTAATATTAAAACACTAAACATGTATTGAATATTTATACACTAAACATGTATTTAATATTCATACACTAAACATTTAGTTATTATTCATACACTAAACATGTATTTAATATTAATACAGTAAACATGTATTGAATATTTATGCACTAAACATGTATTTAATATTCATTCAATAAACATGTAGTCATTATTCTTACACTTAACATGTATTTAATATTAATACAAAAACATGTATTTAATTTTAATAAACTAACCATATATTTAATATTATTACACTAAACGTGTATTTAATATTTATACACTAAACATGTATTTAATATTATTACACTAAACATGTATTTAATATTTATACACTAAACATGTATTTAATATTCATACACTAAACATTCAGTTATTATTTATACACTAAACATGTATTTAATATTAATACAATAAACATGTATTTAATATTAATACACTAAACATGTATTTAATATTAATACACTAAACATGTATTTAATATTTATACACTAATCATCGATTTAATATTAATACTCTGATCATGTATTTAATATTTATACAATAAATATAGATTTAATATTTATACACTTAACATGTATTTAATATTAATACAAAAACATGTATTTAATTTTAATAAACTAGCCATATATTTAATATTATTACACTAAACGTGTAATTAATATTTATACACTAAACATGTATTTAATATTTGTACACTAAATATGTATTTAATATTCATACATTAAACATGTATTTAATATTCATACACTAAACATGTATTTAATATTTATACACTAAACATCTATTTAACATTCATACATTAAACATGTATTTAATATTAATACACTGATTATGTATTTAATAATCATATACTAAACGTATATGTAATTATACACTAATCATATATTTAATTTTCATATAGTAAACATTTATTTAATATTTATACACTAAACATGTATTTAATATTAATACACTGAACATGTATTTAATATTAATACACTAAACATGTATTTAATATTTAAACACTAAACATGTATTTAATATTCATACACTAAACATGTATTTAATATTAATACACTAAACATGTATTTAATATTTATACACTAAACATGTATTTAATATTAATACAAAACATGTATTTAATTTTAATAAACTAAATATATATTTAATATTAATACACTAAACTTGTATTTAATATTCATAAACTAAACGTGTATTTAATATTCATACACTAAACATGTATTTAATATTAATACAAAAACATGTATTTAAGTTTAATAAACTAAACATATATTTAATATTAATACACTAAACATGTAATTAATATTTATACACCAAACATGTATTTAATATTCATACACTAAACATGTATTTAATATTTATACACTAAACATGTATTTAATATTCATACACTAAACATGTATTTAATATTAATACACTGAACATGTATTTAATAATCATATACCAAACATATATGTAATTATATACTAATCATATATTTAATATTATTACACTAAACATGTATTTAATATTTATACACTAAACATGTATTTAATATTCATACACTAAACATTCAGTTATTATTTATACACTAAACATGTATTTAATATTAATACAATAAACATGTATTTAATATTAATACACTAAACATGTATTTAATATTAATACAAAAACATGTATTTAATTTTAATAAACTAAACATATATTTAATATTCATACACTAAACATGTTTTTAATATTAATACACTAAACATGTATTTAATATTAATACACTAAACATGTATTTAATAATTATAAAAAAAATGGAATTTAATAATAGACTAAACATGTATTTAATATGTTCACACTAAACTTGTATTTAACATTCATACACTAAACATGTATTTAATATTAATACACTAAACATGTATTTAATATGTATACAGTAAACATGTATTGAATATTCATACACTAAACATGTATATAATATTCATACACTAAACATGTATTTAATATTCATACAATAAACATGTAGTTATTATTCTTACACTTAATATGTATTTAATATTAATACAAAAACATGTATTTATGTTTAATAAACTAAACATATATTTAATATTTATACACTAAACATTTATTTAATATTAATACAAAAACATGTATTTAATTTTAATACACTAAACATATATTTAATATTAATACACTAAACATGTATTTAACATTCATACACTAAACATGTATTCAACATTTTTACACTAAACATGTTTTTAATATTAATAGACTAAACATGTATTTAATATTAATACAAAAACATGTATTTAATTTTAATAAACTAAACATTTAATATTAATACACTAAACATGTATTTAATATTCATACACTAAACATGTAGTTATTATTCATACACTAAACATGTATTTAATATTCATACACTAAACATGTAGTTATTATTCATACACTAAACATGTATTTAATATTAATACACTAAACCTGTATTTAATATTTATACACTAAACATGTATTTAATATTAATACACTAAATATGTATTTAATATGTATACAGTAAACATGTATTTAATATTCATACACTAAACATGTATTTAATATTAATACACTAAACATGTATTTAATATTTATACACTAAACATGTATTTAATATTAATACAAAAACATGTATTTAATTTTAATAAACTAAACATATATTTAATATTCATACACTAAACATATATTTAACATTTATACACTAAACATGAATTTAATATTAATACACTAAACATGTATTTAAGATTTATACACTTAACATGTATTTAATATTAATACAAAAACATGTATTTAATTTTAATAAACTAAACACATATTTAATATTATTACACTAAACATGTATTTAATATTTATACACTAAACATGTATTTAATATTCATACACTAAACATTTAGTTATTATTTATACACTAAACATGTATTTAATATTAATACACTAAACATGTATTTAATATTAATACACTAAACATGTATTTAATATTTATACATTAATCATGTATTTAATATTAATACTCTAATCATGTATTTAATATTTATACACTAAATATGTATTTAATATTTATACACTTAACATGTATTTAATAATTATACACGAAACATGTATTTAATATTTATACACTAAACATGTATTTAATATTCATACATTAAACATGCATTTAATATTCATACACTAAAAAGTTAGTTATTATTTATACACTAAACATGTATTTAATATTAATACACTAAACATGTATTTAATATTAATATACTAAACCTGTATTTAATATTTATACATTAATCATGTATTTAATATTAATACTCTAATCATGTATTTAATATTTATACACAAAACATGTATTTAATATTTATACACTAAACATGTATTTAATATTCATACATTAAACATGTATTTAATATTCATAGACTAAACATGTATTTAATATTAATACACTGAACATGTATTTAATATTAATACACTGATTATGTATTTAATATTAATACACTGATTATGTATTTAATAATCATATACTAAACGTATATGTAATTTTACACTAATCATATATTTAATTTTTATACAGTAAACATGTATTTAATATTTATACACTAAACATGTATTTAATATTCATACACTAAACATGTATTTAATATTAATACACTGAACATGTATTTAATAATCATATACTAAACGTATATGTAATCATATACTAATCATATATTTAATATTCATACAGTAAACATGTATTTATTATCCTCTAAATAAGGCACACTTGGAAATAATGAATTTCTTTATGTGTGTAGTTGCGGCAAAACTCCACAGTAGGGCGCACGTTCCCTCTTAATAAGTCCGGTCCTCTCCGTCTCTCTCTCTCTTTTTCCTTTTTTTTTGTTTCTTTTATTTTTTTTTACATAAGTTTGGTTTCTCATACACTTATATTTATACACTAAACATGTATTTAATATTAATACACTAAACATGTATTTAATATTTATACACTAAACATGTATTTAATATTAATACATTAAACATGTATTTAATATTCATACACTAAACATGTATTTAATATTCATACATTAAACATGTATTTAATATTTATACACTAAACATGTATTTAATATTCATACACGAAACATGTATTTAATGTTTATACACTAAACATTTATTTAATATTCATATATTCATACATTAAACATGTATTTAATATTCATACACTAAACATGTATTTAATATTTATACACTAAACATGTATTTAATATTCATACACTAAACATGTATTTAATATTCATACACTAAACATGTATTTAATATTAATACACTAAACATGTATTTAATATTTATACACTAATCATGTATTTAATATTAATACTCTAATCATGTATTTAATATTTGTACACTAAATATGTATTTAATATTTATACACTTAACATGTATTTAATATTTATACACGAAACATGTATTTAATATTTATACACTAAACATGTATTTAATATTCATACATTAAACATGTATTTAATATTCATACACTAAACATGTATTTAATATTCATACATTAAACATGTATTTAATATTTATACACTAAACATGTATTTAATATTCATACACAAAACATGTATTTAATGTTTATACACTAAACATTTATTTAATATTCATATATTCATACATTAAACATGTATTTAATATTCATACACTAAACATGTATTTAATATTTATACACTAAACATGTATTTAATATTCATACACTAAACATGTATTTAATATTCATACACTAAACATGTATTTAATATTCATACACTAAACATGTATTTAATAATCATATACTAAACGTATATGCAATCATATACTAATCATATATTTAATATTCATACAGTAACCATATATTTAATATTATTACACTAAACGTGTATTTAATATTTATACACTAAACATGTATTTAATATTATTACACTAAACATGTATTTAATATTTATACACTAAACATGTATTTAATATTCATACACTAAACATTCAGTTATTATTTATACACTAAACATGTATTTAATATTAATACAATAAACATGTATTTAATATTAATACACTAAACATGTATTTAATATTAATAGACTAAACATGTATTTAATATTTATACACTAATCATCTATTTAATATTAATACTCTGATCATGTATTTAATATTTATACAATAAATATAGATTTAATATTTATACACTTAACATGTATTTAATATTTACACACGAAACATGTATTTAATATTTGTACACTAAACATGTATTTAATATTCATACATTAAACATGTATTTAGTATTCATATATTAAACATGTATTTAATATTCATACACTAAACATGTATTTAATATTCATACACGAAATGTAACGATCTGTCACTTACTTTCTGATAGTTTTTCGTGTTTTGTACTTTGTTTCCTGTTCAGTGCTCTTATTTTGTCATACTTCCTGTTTACTCCGCTGAGCACTGTTTTTGTCACACTCGCCGTTGATTGGCAGCGGTCCTCAGCTGCGGTCAATCAACATAGGTCTATTTATGTTTCACTCGAGCACTCCTCAGTGCTCGAAGTTAAACCTATGTTGGGAACATCTCCATGCAAGACTGCTTTCTGTTTATATCTTTTACTTTGATGAAATTAAAATCATCTTACCTGCTTTCGGCGCTCCTGGATTTTTGCATACTTGAGGTCACACAACTGCAGCCATGCGACATCCCAACACGAAACTTGTATTTAATATTTATACACTACACATGTATTTAATATTCATACATTAAACATGTATTTAATATTCATACACTAAACATGTATTTAATATTTATACACTAAACATGTATTTAATATTCATACACTAAACATCTATTTAATATTCATACACTAAACATGTATTTAATATTAATACACTGATTATGTATTTAATAATCATATACTAAACGTATATGTAATTATACACTAATCATATATTTAATTTTCATATAGTAAACATGTATTTAATATTCATACACGAAACATGTATTTAATATTAATACACTAAACATGTATTTAATATTTATACACTAAACATGTATTTAATATTCATACACTAAACATGTATTTAATATTAATACACTAAACATGTATTTAATATTTATACACTAAACATGTATTTAATATTAATACAAAACATGTATTTAATTTTAATAAACTAAATATATATTTAATATTAATACACTAAACATGTATTTAATATTAATACACTAAACGTGTATTTAATATTCATACACTAAACATGTATTTAATATTAATACACTGAACATGTATTTAATAATCATATACCAAACATATATGTAATTATATACTAATCATATATTTAATATTCATACAGTAAACATGTATTTATTATCCTCTTAATAAGGCACACTTGGAAATAATGAATTTCTTTATGTGTGCAGTTGCGGCAGAAGTCCACAGGAGGGCGCACGTTCCCTCTTAATAAGTCCGGTCCTCTCCGTCTCTCTCTCTCTCTTTTTCCTTTTTTTTTGTTTCTTTTATTTTTTTTTTACATACGTTTGGTTTCTCATACACTTATATTTATACACTAAACATATATTTAATATTAATACACTAAACATGTATTTAATATTTATACACTAAACATGTATTTAATATTTATACACTAAACATGTATTTAATATTAATACAAAAACATGTATTTAATTTTAATAAACTAAACATATATTTAATATTAATACACTAAACATGTATTTAATATTCATACACTAAACATGTATTTAATATTAATACACTGAGCATGTATTTAATAATCATATACCAAACATATATGTAATTATATACTAATCATATATTTAATATTCATACAGTAAACATGTATTTATTATCCTCTTAATAAGGCACACTTGGAAATAATGAATTTCTTTATGTGTGCAGTTGCGGCAGAAGTCCACAGGAGGGCGCACGTTCCCTCTTAATAAGTCCGGTCCTCTCCGTCTCTCTCTCTCTCTTTTTCCTTTTTTTTTGTTTCTTTTATTTTTTTTTTACATACGTTTGGTTTCTCATACACTTATATTTATACACTAAACATATATTTAATATTAATACACTAAACATGTATTTAATATTTATACACTAAACATGTATTTAATATTTATACACTAAACATGTATTTAATATTAATACAAAAACATGTATTTAATTTTAATAAACTAAACATATATTTAATATTAATACACTAAACATGTATTTAATATTCATACACTAAACATGTATTTAATATTCATACACTAAACATGTATTTAATATTAATACACTAAACATGTATTTAATATTAATACAAAAACATGTATTTAATTTTAATAAACTAAACATATATTTAATATTCATACACTAAACATGTTTTTAATATTAATACACTAAACATGTATTTAATATTAATACACTAAACATGTATTTAATAATTATAAAAAAAATGGAATTTAATAATAGACTAAACATGTATTTAACATTCATACACTAAACATGTATTTAATATTCATACACTAAACATGTATTTAATATTAATACACTAAACATGTATTTAATATGTATACAGTAAACATGTATTGAATATTCATACACTAAACATGTATTTAATATTCATACACTAAACATGTATTTAATATTCATACAATAAACATGTAGTTATTAGTCTTACACTTAATATGTATTTAATATTAATACAAAAACATGTATTTATGTTTAATAAACTAAACATATATTTAATATTTATACACTAAACATGTATTTAATATTAATACAAAAACATGTATTTAATTTTAATACACTAAATATATATTTAATATTAATACACTAAACATGTATTTAGCATTCATACACTAAACATGTATTCAACATTTTTACACTAAACATGTTTTTAATATTAATAGACTAAACATGTATTTAATATTAATACAAAAACATGTATTTAATTTTAATAAACTAAACATTTAATATTAATACACTAAACATGTATTTAATATTCATACACTAAACATGTAGTTATTATTCATACACTAAACATGTATTTAATATTCATACACTAAACATGTAGTTATTATTCATACACTAAACATGTATTTAATATTAATACACTAAACCTGTATTTAATATTTATACACTAAACATGTATTTAATATTAATACACTAAACATGTATTTAATATTTATACACTAAACATGTATTTAATATTAATACACTAAATATGTATTTAATATGTATACAGTAAACATGTATTTAATATTCATACACTAAACATGTATTTAATATTAATACACTAAACATGTATTTAATATTTATACACTAAACATGTATTTAATATTAATACAAAAACATGTATTTAATTTTAATAAACTAAACATATATTTAATATTCATACACTAAACATATATTTAACATTTATACACTAAACATGAATTTAATATTAATACACTAAACATGTATTTGAGATTTATACACTTAACATGTATTTAATATTAATACAAAAACATGTATTTAATTTTAATAAACTAAACACATATTTAATATTATTACACTAAACATGTATTTAATATTTATACACTAAACATGTATTTAATATTCATACACTAAACATTTAGTTATTATTTATACACTAAACATGTATTTAATATTAATACACTAAACATGTATTTAATATTAATACACTAAACATGTATTTAATATTTATACATTAATCATGTATTTAATATTAATACTCTAATCATGTATTTAATATTTATACACTAAATATGTATTTAATATTTATACACTTAACATGTATTTAATAATTATACACGAAACATGTATTTAATATTTATACACTAAACATGTATTTAATATTCATACATTAAACATTCATTTAATAATCATACACTAAACATGTATTTAATATTCATACACTAAAAATTTAGTTATTATTTATACACTAAACATGTATTTAATATTAATACACTAAACATGTATTTAATATTAATATACTAAACATGTATTTAATATTTATACATTAATCATGTATTTAATATTAATACTCTAATCATGTATTTAATATTTATACACAAAACATGTATTTAATATTTATACACTAAACATGTATTTAATATTCATACATTAAACATGTATTTAATATTCATAGACTAAACATGTATTTAATATTAATACACTGAACATGTATTTAATATTAATACACTGATTATGTATTTAATATTAATACACTGATTATGTATTTAATAATCATATACTAAACGTATATGTAATCATACACTAATCATATATTTAATTTTTATACAGTAAACATGTATTTAATATTTATTCACTAAACATGTATTTAATATTCATACACTAAACATGTATTTAATATTAATACACTGAACATGTATTTAATAATCATATACTAAACGTATATGTAATCATACACTAATCATATATTTAATTTTTATACAGTAAACATGTATTTAATATTTATTCACTAAACATGTATTTAATATTAATACACTAAACATGTATTTAATATTTATACACTAAACATGTATTTAATATTAATACAAAACATGTATTTAATTTTAATAAACTAAATATATATTTAATATTAATACACTAAACTTGTATTTAATATTCATAAACTAAACGTGTATTTAATATTCATACACTAAACATGTATTCAATATTAATACAAAAACATGTATTTAAGTTTAATAAACTAAACATATATTTAATATTAATACACTAAACATGTATTTAATATTCATACACCAAACATGTATTTAATATTCATACACTAAACATGTATTTAATATTTATACACTAAACATGTATTTAATATTCATACACTAAACATGTATTTAATATTAATACACTGAACATGTATTTAATAATCATATACCAAACATATATGTAATCATATACTAATCATATATTTAATATTCATACAGTAAACATGTATTTATTATCCTCTAAATAAGGCACACTTGGAAATAATGAATTTTTTTATGTGTGTAGTTGCGGCAAAACTCCACAGGAGGGCGCACGTTCCCTCTTAATAAGTCCGGTCCTCTCCGTCTCTCTCCGTCTCTCTCCGTCTCTCTCTCTCTGTCTCTCTTTTTCATTTTTTTTTGTTTCTTTTATTTTTTTTACATAAGTTTGGTTTCTCATACACTTATATTTATACACTAAACATGTATTTAATATTAATACACTAAACATGTATTTAATATTAATACACTAAACATGTATTTAATATTAGTACAAAAACATGTATTTAATTTTAATAAACTAAACATATATTTAATATTAATACACTAAACATGTATTTAATATTAATACAAAAACATGTATTTAATTCTAATAAACTAAACATATATTTAATATTAATACACTAAACATGTATTAAATATTCATACACTAAACATTTATTTAATATTCATTCAATAAACATGTAGTTATTATTCTTACACTTAATATGTAGTTAATATTAATACAAAAACATGTATTTAATTTTAATAAACTAATCATATATTTAATATTAATACACTAAACATGTATTTAATATTTTTACACTAAACGTGTATTTAATATTTATACACTAAAAGTGTATTTAATATTAATACACTAAACATGTATTTAATATTAATACACTAAACATGTATTTAATATTTATACACTAAACATGTATTTAATATTCATACACTAAACATGTATTTAATATTAATACACTAAACATGTATTTAATATTTATACACTAAACATGTATTTAATATTCATAAACTAAACATGTATTTAACATTTATACACTAAACATGTATTTAATATTCATACACTAAACATGTAGTTATTATTTATACACTAAACATGTATTTAATATTAATACACTAAACATGTATTTAATATTTATACAGTAAACATGTATTGAATATTCATACACTAAACATGTATTTAATATTACACAAAACATGTATTTAATATTCATACACTAAACATGTATTTAACATTTATACACTAAACATGTTTTTAATATTAATACACTAAACATGTATTTAATATTAATACAAAAACATGTATTTAATTTTAATAAACTGAACATATATTTAATATTTATACATTAAACATGTATTTAACATTTATACACTAAACATGTATTTAATATTAATACACTAAACATGTATTTAATATTTATACACTAAACATGTATTTAATATTAATACAAAAACATGTATTTAATTTTAATAAACCAAACATTTATTTAATATTAATACACTAAACATGTATTTAATATTTATACACTGAACATGTATTTAATATTCATACAATAAACATGTAGTTATTATTTATACACTAAATATGTATTTAATATTAATACAGTAAACATGTATTAAATATTTATACACTAAACATGTATTTAATATTCATAAAATAAACATGTAGTTATTATTCTTACACTTAATATATATTTAATATTAATACAAAAACATGCATTTAATTTTAATAAACTAAACATATATTTAATATTAATACACTAAACATGTATTTAATATTTATACACTAAACATGTATTTAATATTCATACACTAAACATATAGTTATTATTTATACACTAAACATGTATTTAATATTAATACAGTAAACTTGTATTAAATATTAATATAAAAACAGGTATTTAATTTTAATAAACTAAACATATATTTAATATTAATACACTAAACATGTATTTAACATTTATACACTAAACATGTTTTTAATATTAATACACTAAACATGTATTTAATATTAATACAAAAACATGTATTTAATTTTAATAAACTGAACATATATTTAATATTTATACATTAAACATGTATTTAACATTTATACAGTAAAAATGTATTTAATATTAATACACTAAACATGTATTTAATATTTATACACTAAACATGTATTTAATATTAATACAAAAACATGTATTTAATTTTTAATAAACTAAACATACATTTAATATTAAAACACTAAACATGTATTTAATATTTATACACTAAACATGTATTTAATATTCATACACTAAACATGTATTTAATATTAATACAGTAAACATGTATTAAATATTTATGCACTAAACATGTATTTAATATTCATTCAATAAACATGTAGTCATTATTCTTACACTTAATATGTATTTAATATTAATACAAAAACATGTATTTAATTTTAATAAACTAAACATATATTTAATATTAATACACTAAACATGTATTTAATATTTTTACACTAAACGTGTATTTAATATTCATACACTAAAAGTGTATTTTATATTCATACACTAAACATGTGTTTAATATTAATACACTAAACATGTAGTTATTATTCATACACTAAACATGTATTTAATATTTATACACTAAACATGTATTTAATATTAATACACTAAATATGTATTTATTATACATCCACTAAACATGTATTTAATATTCATAAACTATATATATATTTAATATTAATACACTAAACATGTATTTAATATTAGTACACTAAACATGTATTTAATAATTATACACTAAAATGGAATTTAATAATAGACTAAACATGTATTTAATATTTTCACACTAAACTTGTATTTAATATTCATACACTACACATTTATTTAATATTCATACACTAAACATGTATTTAATATTAATACAAAAACATGTATTTAATTCTAATAAACTAAACATATATTTAATATTAATACACTAAACATGTATTAAATATTCATACACTAAACATTTATTTAATATTCATTCAATAAACATGTAGTTATTATTCTTACACTTAATATGTATTTAATATTAATACAAAAACATGTATTTAATTTTAATAAACTAATCATATATTTATTATTAATACACTAAACATGTATTTAATATTTTTACACTAAACGTGTATTTAATATTTATACACTAAAAGTGTATTTAATATTAATACACTAAACATGTATTTAATATTAATACACTAAACATGTATTTAATATTTATACACTAAACATGTATTTAATATTCATACACTAAACATGTATTTAATATTAATACACTAAACATGTATTTAATATTTATACACTAAACATGTATTTAATATTCATAAACTAAACATGTATTTAACATTTATACACTAAACATGTATTTAATATTCATACACTAAACATGTAGTTATTATTTATACACTAAACATGTATTTAATATTAATACACTAAACATGTATTTAATATTTATACAGTAAACATGTATTGAATATTCATACACTAAACATGTATTTAATATTACACAAAACATGTATTTAATATTCATACACTAAACATGTATTTAACATTTATACACTAAACATGTTTTTAATATTAATACACTAAACATGTATTTAATATTAATACAAAAACATGTATTTAATTTTAATAAACTGAACATATATTTAATATTTATACATTAAACATGTATTTAACATTTATACACTAAACATGTATTTAATATTAATACACTAAACATGTATTTAATATTTATACACTAAACATGTATTTAATATTAATACAAAAACATGTATTTAATTTTAATAAACCAAACATTTATTTAATATTAATACACTAAACATGTATTTAATATTTATACACTGAACATGTATTTAATATTCATACAATAAACATGTAGTTATTATTTATACACTAAATATGTATTTAATATTAATACAGTAAACATGTATTAAATATTTATACACTAAACATGTATTTAATATTCATAAAATAAACATGTAGTTATTATTCTTACACTTAATATGTATTTAATATTAATACAAAAACATGCATTTAATTTTAATAAACTAAACATATATTTAATATTAATACACTAAACATGTATTTAATATTTATACACTAAACATGTATTTAATATTCATACACTAAACATATAGTTATTATTTATACACTAAACATGTATTTAATATTAATACAGTAAACTTGTATTAAATATTAATACAAAAACAGGTATTTAATTTTAATAAACTAAACATATATTTAATATTAATACACTAAACATGTATTTAACATTTATACACTAAACATGTTTTTAATATTAATACACTAAACATGTATTTAATATTAATACAAAAACATGTATTTAATTTTAATAAACTGAACATATATTTAATATTTATACATTAAACATGTATTTAACATTTATACAGTAAAAATGTATTTAATATTAATACACTAAACATGTATTTAATATTTATACACTAAACATGTATTTAATATTAATACAAAAACATGTATTTAATTTTTAATAAACTAAACATACATTTAATATTAAAACACTAAACATGTATTTAATATTTATACACTAAACATGTATTTAATATTCATACACTAAACATGTATTTAATATTAATACAGTAAACATGTATTAAATATTTATGCACTAAACATGTATTTAATATTCATTCAATAAACATGTAGTCATTATTCTTACACTTAATATGTATTTAATATTAATACAAAAACATGTATTTAATTTTAATAAACTAAACATATATTTAATATTAATACACTAAACATGTATTTAATATTTTTACACTAAACGTGTATTTAATATTCATACACTAAAAGTGTATTTTATATTCATACACTAAACATGTGTTTAATATTAATACACTAAACATGTAGTTATTATTCATACACTAAACATGTATTTAATATTTATACACTAAACATGTATTTAATATTAATACACTAAATATGTATTTATTATACATCCACTAAACATGTATTTAATATTCATAAACTAAATATATATTTAATATTAATACACTAAACATGTATTTAATATTAGTACACTAAACATGTATTTAATAATTATACACTAAAATGGAATTTAATAATAGACTAAACATGTATTTAATATTTTCACACTAAACTTGTATTTAATATTCATACACTACACATTTATTTAATATTCATACACTAAACATGTATTTAATATTTTTACACTAAACATGTATTTAATATTCATACACTAAACATGTATTTAATATTAATACACTAAACATGTATTTAATATTGATACAAAAACATGTATTTAATTGTAATAAACAAAATATATATTTAATATTAATACACTAAACATGTATTTAATATTCATAAACTAAACATGTATTTAACATTTATACACTAAACATGTATTTAATATTCATACACTAAACATGTAGTTATTATTTATACACTAAACATGTATTTAATATTGTCATGCCTGGCTCTGCCGGTTAGTGTTTGGGGCACTTTGGTCCTCCGACCCGCAGGTGGAGCTGGTCTGTGAAGACGTGCAACATCTCAGAGGGCTGCTGATTGGGCGGCCTATAAAAGGCCTCCCATCAGCATGCTCTCTCTCTCTCTCTCTCTCTCTCTCGTCCCACAGGCACATTCGTTTGGTGACCGTATGGTCACGGCAACGACGGCCGGGATTAGCACCACACTTGCACCCTTTTGGGGCAACACTCATTTACTGATACATTCCTTGGTTAATTCACATTACTGATCACTGATACATGTTGTAAAATAAAAGATCTGTTGGCTAAAATGTACAAATCGGTGTGGTCTCCCTTAATGTTACAGCCACTAACGAGCCAGTGGTTGTGACATATGGGGGCTCGTCCGATCTTTGGTAGTAACTTTAGGCTATGGTAATTCCTTCTACTGGCTATGGCAGCGTAGGAAGGTGCATAGAGCTCTTTGTATTGAGTATTCCTTCTACTGGCTTTTGGAGCGTAGGAAGGTGAGTAGAGCTGAGTTACTAATTGTGAACTGCTGATAGTCAGTTGGGGCCTGTTATCAGTTAGTTAATTGGGGGATCTACTGATTTGTACTTTTGAGGCTTTGTTTGACCGTGCAAGTGTAGGTAGACACTGAATTGTTTGTTCCAGCCATCTTGGTTTAGTTTCATTGCAGTTTGTAGCATTGCATTCAGCCTCTTAGGAGCTGTCGCCTTTATCCCCATCTAGTACGGGTTCTAGGTTCCTGCTGTCACAGAGCCTGGGCGAGGGCACCGCCTTGGAGAAACGGCTGAATCGGCTTTGTCGGGATGGTACGTCTCCACAGGTATTGGTGAGTAAATGATCCTCGTCCTCGGGCTCTGTGTGAAAATAGATTAGTCTAGTGGGGGGAAAATGTTTAGGGGGATGCTCCGAGGTTAGTTTGCTGTGTTAACATAACTGTAATGTTTTAGAGACCTGGTTGGATTGGTTGGAGAGAGAGAGCCTAGCGTAATTAGAGCTAGTTTTTGGTTGGGTTGTTTTTTCAGTAGTTTCATTGTTGGTTTGGTACAGTAGCCAGATTGGTACTGACGGCCTGGGTTGAGCAGGATGGAGGCTTTTGTGGAGGCACCATCTGAGAAATTGTTGTTTGCCCTTAATAAGGAACAGTTGTTGCAATTGGCAGAAAAGTATGGCATGGAATTGTCATCAGCCATTAGAACTGGTAAGAAGGGACCCTTGCGTGACTCCATTCACGAGTTTTTGTGTGAGCAGAGCATTTTGCCTTCAGGAAAAGGTGGTGACGCTCATGTGAAGGGTATGTCAGAGCCTATGCAGTCAGAGAGGGTAGGCATACTGACTTTTTAGCAACAAAGAGAGATGAAGGCACTTGAATTTGAGTGGGCGCAACAGGCTAAGGAGAAAGAACGTCTTTTTGAACTGGAAAAAATCAAATTAGAACGAGAATTGCAACAGCAAGCAGATATGGAGAGACTCAAATTTGAAAAAGAAATGGATTTGAAAAAAGGTGAAATGGACCTTACAGTACAGCTTGAGAAAATTAAAATTGAACAGGATCGTTTGAAACTAATGTCAGAAGGTAAGATTAGTGGAAATCTGTCCGGGTCAAGTATGGATAGCATGGTAAAGTATGTTCCAAAGTTTGACGAACGTGACCCAGACGTGTTTTTCTCACTGTTTGAACAGATGGCCTCTGACAAAAAGTGGAGTGAAGAGGATAGAATGGTGCTTTTGCAAACTGTACTAGTAGGACGCGCACGGGAGGCATACTTGGCATTAACACCTGTTGATAGGCACAAGTATGCTGAGGTGAAAAAAGCGGTCTTGAAATGTTATGAACTGAATCCAGAAGCTTACAGACAACGTTTCAGAAACTGGCGTAAACGTGATAATCAGACCCATGCTGAAGTGGCAAGAGAGTTGAGTACTTATTTTAACCGGTGGCTCACTTCAGAGTCTGTCTCAACTTACGAAAATTTGCGTGATTTGTTGATTTTGGAGCAGTTTAAGAACATTGTACCAGATCGAATTGCAACCTACATTAATGAGCAAAAGGCAAAGTCAGTGGAGGAGGCAGCCTCGCTTGCTGATACCTTTGTGTTGACTCATAAACGTAAGCCTTACAGCAGTCCTCCACGGTATAATAGCCACCAACGTTATGATCCTGCTCGTTCTCCTCCACAACGTTCTCCTCCTCGTTATGGTCGTAGTTCAAATCGATCCAATTATGGCAATTCCAGTAATGTTCCTAAATTTGATAATGGAAGTAGCAAATCTCGCCCAAGCCCGACGGATAAATGTCATTACTGTTTGCAGGAGGGACATTGGAAAAAGGACTGCCCGCTGTTGAAAGGCCGTAAATCTAATGCCAAGGCAGCTGGGTGTGTTTCTGTTGTGCATCCAGTTGATTTTGGCGTCTCTGATCTAACACCGTTACCTCGTTTGGAAGTTCATTGTGAGCAAGTGATTGAAGATGGTGCATCTGTGTCAGACGAGCAGACGAAATCAGTAGAGTCAGCTGCGTCTGATTTCGCTCCATTCATTAGTGATGGCTGGGTGTCATTGGTTGGAGAGACACAAAAAGTTCCAGTTAAAATCTTAAGAGACACTGGGGCATCTGAGAGTTTCATTTCTGGAGCAGTTTTGCCATTTTCCACAGCATCTGACACTGGGAAATGTGTTTTGATTAGAGGAATAGGCATGCAGTCATTTTCTGTACCGTTGCACAAAATTCACTTGTGTTCAGGATTTGTGAATGGGGAGGTGACTATTGCTGTGAGACCGTCTCTGCCTATGCAGGATATCCATGTAATTCTGGGGAACAATTTGGGTGGGTGTTTAGTTTCTCCACCTCCAGTTGTTACACCTGTACCGCTATCTGTAGAGGAGCCAGACGCGTGTTGTCAAGAATTCCCAGAAGTGTTTACTGCTTGTGCTGTGACTGGGGCAATGTCTCGCACGCAGGCGCAATCGTCGGATGTGTCTAAATCTGTGCCTATTTTTGTTCCTGAGCTGCCCGAACCTCTGTCATGTCAAGATTTAATTGAGGCACAAAAGAATGATCAGAGCTTTGAGAAATATTTTGCCTTAGTTTCTACTGATCCAACGATGGGTTACTTCATTCAGAATGGCGTTTTGCTGCATACGTGGTTGCCAGGTGTTGATCCTGAAGTGGCAGGTCAGGTGATTCAAGTGATGGTACCTGACAAATACCGTGATTTGATTTTGAGAACAGCCCATGGAGCAGAGTCTGGGCATTTTGGAGTTAAGAAAACCTACCGACGTCTTTTGGAACTTTTTTACTGGCCACGGATGAAACGCCATGTATCTAGATTTGTCAAAGCATGTCATGTTTGCCAGGTTGCGAAACAGAGTACTCCCATTAAACCTGCACCACTTCAACCTATTCCGTCTGTTGGCACACCATTTGAGCATCTCATTATTGATTGTGTAGGTCCACTACCCCCTTCGAAATCTGGTTGTGTGTACCTCTTTACCATCATGTGCCAGGCCACTCGGTATCCAGCAGCGTATGCCTTGAGAACAATTACCACAAGGTCAATATTGAAATGTTTGTCTAAATTCATTTCTGTCTTTGGCATTCCAAAGGTAATTCAGAGCGACAGAGGGTCTAACTTTACCTCCAGAACATTTGCTGCAGCGTTGAAGTCGATGCAGGTGAAGCACAATTTGAGCAGCGCGTATCACGCACAGAGTCAGGGGGCATTGGAGCGCTGGCATGCCACGTTGAAGTCTCTCTTGCGCGCTTACTGTGTTGAGATGCGGAGACATTGGGAGGAGGCGTTGCCATGGCTCTTGTTGTCTGCGCGTGGTGTAGTTCAAGAAAGCACTGGTTTTAGTCCAAATGACCTAGTCTTTGGCCACAAAGTCCGGACCTCACTGTCTGTTTTAAATGCCAATCTGGATCTGCAGAACACTCCCGTCAGTTTCACTGAGTATGTAGATGGTTTTCGTCGTAGGCTGTTGCTTGCATGGAAAGAGGCAACCGAGCATTTGACCAAAGCTCAGGTGAAAATGAAGCTGCGTTATGACCGTAAAGCGAAGATCAGAGTTTTCAATCCAGGTGATCAAGTTTTAGCTTTGCTGCCCATTCCGGGGTCACCATTTACAGCAAAATACTCTGGTCCATTTACGGTTATGAGCCAAGTGTCAGATCTCAATTATTTACTGTCAACTCCTGATTGTAAACGATCACAGCAACTGTGTCATGTGAATTTACTCAAGCCTTACCACTCTGCAGGTTCCGACAAGGCGGGTGGGATTGCTGCGAGTCCAGTGGGTCTAGCCGTTGGGGTTGGGGAACCGCTCAACTGGCCGGAGGTGGCAGCTTGGGATGAAGTGCGCGCACCTGATGATTCAGTGTTACACGGGCGCTTGGATAATACTCAGCAGTTAAAGGAGCTAGATAGTCTCCTCGGTCATTTAAGTGAGGTACAGCGTAAACAGTTGTCGGATTTGATTTTTGAGTTTTTGCCTTTGTTTTCCGACACTCCAACCTGTACCACACTAATTGAACATGACATTGACACACAGGGTGCCCGCCCAATACGACAAAGATTTTATCGAGTGGCTCCCGATAAACAGAAGAGTATGGAGGACAGTGTGCAGTATCTGCTTGATCATGGTCTCGCCAAGCCATCTTACTCCAGTTGGGCATCGCCATGTCTACTGGTGAAAAAGTCAGATAACACCTATAGATTCTGTACGGATTATAGGAAAGTAAATGCTGTGACTAGACCAGATTCTTTTCCATTGCCACGTATCGAGGACTGTGTGGATCAGGTTGGGAGTGCTCGTTATGTCAGCAAATTTGATTTATTGAAAGGTTACTATCAAGTGCCTTTGACGCAGAGAGCGCAGGAGATATCTGCATTCATTACCTCTTCCGGTTTGTACTCGTATACTCGAATGAGCTTCGGTTTGCGGAATGCTCCTGCAACCTTCCAACGGCTCATGAATAGGATCGTTGGGGGGCTGCAGGGGTGCGCGGTTTATTTGGACGACGCCGTTTGTCATTCAGACAGTTGGGACGAACATTTGGCTCGCATTCGAGCGCTTTTCCAGAGGTTGGTGGCAGCAAACCTCACAGTAAATTTAGCGAAATGCGAGTTTGCGCGTGCCACAGTCGTCTATTTGGGTAAAGTAGTCGGCCAGGGGATGGTGCGGCCCGTTAACGCAAAGGTGGCAGCTATTGATAATTTCCCTGTGCCGGCGACGAAGAAAGAACTTATGCGCTTTTTGGGTATGATCGGGTACTACCGCAATTTTTGCTGCAATTTTTCAACTGTTGTATCTCCTCTGACCAATTTGTTGAAGGGTGGCGCCAAATTCATTTGGTCGGAGGAGTGTCAGCAGGCTTTCCAGAATGCAAAGCTTTTGTTAACATCAGCTCCGGTCCTGGCTGCACCCAAACTGGATCTGCCATTCCAGCTGCAGGTGGATGCAAGCCAGGTGGGAGCAGGTGTGGTCCTCCTGCAGGCTGATGATGATGGAGTAGCCAGACCGGTTTGCTATTTTTCAAAAAAATTCAACAAATACCAATTTAATTATTCAGTGATTGAAAAGGAAGCATTAGCATTGATTTGGGCATTGCAACACTTTGAAGTCTATGTGGGAGGGGGTCTCCATCCAATTGTGGTCTACTCAGATCACAACCCTCTCACTTTTCTGCAGTCTTTCAAAGGGTCCACCAACCAGCGCCTGTTGCGCTGGGCACTGTTTCTGCAGCCATTCCACCTGTTGATCCGCCATATTCGCGGGGTGGAAAATGTAATGGCTGATGCGCTCTCTCGGGCTCTGGACCAGGAGGTCTAATCATCTCCACTCACTCCTAACCTGCGGTTTTTCTCTGTTTCCCTTAAAGGTCGCTGTCCGGGTACCAGGATTTGCTGGGTGCAGGGAAGGTCGGAGGGGAAGGAGGGTGTTTGGGATGGTTTGGGTTCTGGTTGGTCTGGGGTGGAGGGGAGGTGCGTCAGTGGGACTAGAATATAGCTACTTGGGCTACTGTAGTTTTTTGTTTTCTATTTTTGATGGTGCTTCAGAGACCCAGTTAACACGGGTCTCTGTTTTTAAGGGGGGGGATGTCATGCCCGGCTCTGCCGGTTAGTGTTTGGGGCACTTTGGTCGTCCGACCCGCAGGTGGAGCTGGTCTGTGAAGACGTGCAACATCTCAGAGGGCTGCTGATTGGGCGGCCTATAAAAGGCCTCCCATCAGCATGCTCTCTCTCTCTCTCTCTCGTCCCACAGGCACATTCGTTTGGTGACCGTATGGTCACGGCAACGACGGCCGGGATTAGCACCACACTTGCACCCTTTTTGGACAACACTCATTTACTGATACATTCCTTGGTTAATTCACATTACTGATCACTGATACATGTTGTAAAATAAAAGATCTGTTGGCTAAAATGTACAAATCGGTGTGGTCTCCCTTAATGTTACAGCCACTAACGAGCCAGTGGTTGTGACATACAGTAAACATGTATTGAATATTCATACACTAAACATGTATTTAATATTCATACACCAAACATGTATTGAATATTCATACACTAAACATGTATTTAATATTCATACACTAAACATGTATTTAATATTAATACACTAAACATGTATTTAATATTTATACACTAAACATGTATTTAATATTAATACAAAAACATGTATTTAATTTTAATAAACCAAACATATATTTAATATTATTACACTAAACATGTATTTAATATTTATACACTGAACATGTATTTAATATTCATACACTAAACATTTAGTTATTATTTATACACTAAACATGTATTTAATATTCATACACTAAACATGTATTTAATATTTATACACTAAACATGTATTTAATATTTATACAAAAACATGTATTTAATTTTAATAAACCAAACATATATTTAATATTATTACACTAAACATGTATTTAATATTTATACACTGAACATGTATTTAATATTCATACACTAAACATTTAGTTATTATTTATACACTAAACATGTATTTAATATTAATACACTAAACATGTATTTAATATTAATACACTAAACATGTATTTAATATTAATACACTAAACATGTATTTAATATTTATACACTAAACATGTATTTAACATTTATACACTAAACATGTTTTTAATATTAATACACTAAACATGTATTTAATATTAATACAAAAACATGTATTTAATTTTAATAAACTAGACATATATTTAATATTAAAACACTAAACATGTATTTAATATTTATACACTAAACATGTATTTAATATTCATACACTAAACATTTAGTTATTATTCATACACTAAACATGTATTTAATATTAATACAGTAAACATGTATTGAATATTTATGCACTAAACATGTATTTAATATTCATTCAATAAACATGTAGTCATTATTCTTACACTTAACATGTATTTAATATTAATACAAAAACATGTATTTAATTTTAATAAACTAACCATATATTTAATATTATTACACTAAACGTGTATTTAATATTTATACACTAAACATGTATTTAATATTATTACACTAAACATGTATTTAATATTTATACACTAAACATGTATTTAATATTCATACACTAAACATTCAGTTATTATTTATACACTAAACATGTATTTAATATTAATACAATAAACATGTATTTAATATTAATACACTAAACATGTATTTAATATTAATACACTAAACATGTATTTAATATTTATACACTAATCATCGATTTAATATTAATACTCTGATCATGTATTTAATATTTATACAATAAATATAGATTTAATATTTATACACTTAACATGTATTTAATATTAATACAAAAACATGTATTTAATTTTAATAAACTAACCATATATTTAATATTATTACACTAAACGTGTATTTAATATTTATACACTAAACATGTATTTAATATTTGTACACTAAATATGTATTTAATATTCATACATTAAACATGTATTTAATATTCATACACTAAACATGTATTTAATATTTATACACTAAACATCTATTTAACATTCATACACTAAACATGTATTTAATATTAATACACTGATTATGTATTTAATAATCATATACTAAACGTATATGTAATTATACACTAATCATATATTTAATTTTCATATAGTAAACATTTATTTAATATTTATACACTAAACATGTATTTAATATTAATACACTGAACATGTATTTAATATTAATACACTAAACATGTATTTAATATTTAAACACTAAACATGTATTTAATATTCATACACTAAACATGTATTTAATATTAATACACTAAACATGTATTTAATATTTATACACTAAACATGTATTTAATATTAATACAAAACATGTATTTAATTTTAATAAACTAAATATATATTTAATATTAATACACTAAACTTGTATTTAATATTCATAAACTAAACGTGTATTTAATATTCATACACTAAACATGTATTTAATATTAATACAAAAACATGTATTTAAGTTTAATAAACTAAACATATATTTAATATTAATACACTAAACATGTATTTAATATTCATACACTAAACATGTATTTAATATTCATACACTAAACATGTATTTAATAATCGTATACTAAACGTATATGTAATTATACACTAATCATATATTTAATTTTCTACAGTAAACATGTATTTAATATTTATACACTAAACATGTATTTAATATTCATACACTAAACATGTATTTAATATTAATACACTGAACATGTATTTAATAATCATATACTAAACGTATATGCAATCATATACTAATCATATATTTAATATTCATACAGTAACCATATATTTAATATTATTACACTAAACGTGTATTTAATATTTATACACTAAACATGTATTTAATATTATTACACTAAACATGTATTTAATATTTATACACTAAACATGTATTTAATATTCATACACTAAACATTCAGTTATTATTTATACACTAAACATGTATTTAATATTAATACAATAAACATGTATTTAATATTAATACACTAAACATGTATTTAATATTAATAGACTAAACATGTATTTAATATTTATACACTAATCATCTATTTAATATTAATACTCTGATCATGTATTTAATATTTATACAATAAATATAGATTTAATATTTATACACTTAACATGTATTTAATATTTACACACGAAACATGTATTTAATATTTGTACACTAAACATGTATTTAATATTCATACATTAAACATGTATTTAGTATTCATATATTAAACATGTATTTAATATTCATACACTAAACATGTATTTAATATTCATACACGAAACTTGTATTTAATATTTATACACTACACATGTATTTAATATTCATACATTAAACATGTATTTAATATTCATACACTAAACATGTATTTAATATTTATACACTAAACATGTATTTAATATTCATACACTAAACATCTATTTAATATTCATACACTAAACATGTATTTAATATTAATACACTGATTATGTATTTAATAATCATATACTAAACGTATATGTAATTATACACTAATCATATATTTAATTTTCATATAGTAAACATGTATTTAATATTCATACACGAAACATGTATTTAATATTAATACACTAAACATGTATTTAATATTTATACACTAAACATGTATTTAATATTCATACACTAAACATGTATTTAATATTAATACACTAAACATGTATTTAATATTTATACACTAAACATGTATTTAATATTAATACAAAACATGTATTTAATTTTAATAAACTAAATATATATTTAATATTAATACACTAAACTTGTATTTAATATTCATAAACTAAACGTGTATTTAATATTCATACACTAAACATGTATTTAATATTAATACAAAAACATGTATTTAAGTTTAATAAACTAAACATATATTTAATATTAATACACTAAACATGTATTTAATATTTATACACCAAACATGTATTTAATATTCATACACTAAACATGTATTTAATATTAAAACACTGAACATGTATTTAATAATCATATACCAAACATATATGTAATTATATACTCATCATATATTTAATATTCATACAGTAAACATGTATTTATTATCCTCTAAATAAGGCACACTTGGAAATAATGAATTTCTTTATGTGTGTAGTTGCGGCAAAACTCCACAGGAGGGCGCACGTTCCCTCTTAATAAGTCCGGTCCTCTCCGTCTCTCTCTCTCTTTCTCTCTTTTTCATTTTTTTTTGTTTCTTTTATTTTTTTTACATAAGTTTGGTTTCTCATACACTTATATTTATACACTAAACATGTATTTAATATTAATACACTAAACATGTCTTTAATATTAATACACTAAACATGTATTTAATATTAGTACAAAAACATGTATTTAATTTTAATAAACCAAACATATATTTAATATTAATACACTAAACATGTATTTAATATTAATACAAAAACATGTATTTAATTCTAATAAACTAAACATATATTTAATATTAATACACTAAACATGTATTAAATATTCATACACTAAACATTTATTTAATATTCATTCAATAAACATGTAGTTATTATTCTTACACTTAATATGTATTTAATATTAATACAAAAACATGTATTTAATTTTAATAAACTAATCATATATTTAATATTAATACACTAAACATGAATTTAATATTTTTACACTAAACGTGTATTTAATATTTATACACTAAAAGTGTATTTAATATTAATACACTAAACATGTATTTAATATTAATACACTAAACATGTATTTAATATTTATACACTAAACATGTATTTAATATTCATACACTAAACATGTATTTAATATTAATACACTAAACATGTATTTAATATTTATACACTAAACATGTATTTAATATTCATAAACTAAACATGTATTTAACATTTATACACTAAACATGTATTTAATATTCATACACTAAACATGTATTTAATATTAATACACTAAACATGTATTTAATATTCATACACTAAACATGTAGTTATTATTTATACACTAAACATGTATTTAATATTAATACACTAAACATGTATTTAATATTTATACAGTAAACATGTATTGAATATTCATACACTAAACATGTATTTAATATTACATAAAACATGTATTTAATATTCATACACTAAACATGTATTTAACATTTATACACTAAACATGTTTTTAATATTAATACACTAAACATGTATTTAATATTAATACAAAAACATGTATTTAATTTTAATAAACTGAACACATATTTAATATTTATACATTAAACATGTATTTAACATTTATACACTAAACATGTATTTAATATTAATACACTAAAAATGTATTTAATATTTATACACTAAACATGTATTTAATATTAATACACTAAACATGTATTTAATATTTATACACTGAACATGTATTTAATATTCATACACTAAACATGTAGTTATTATTTATACACTAAATATGTATTTAATATTAATATTGTAAACATGTATTAAATATTTATACACTAAACATGTATTTAATATTCATAAAATAAACATGTAGTTATTATTCTTACACTTAATATGTATTTAATATTAATACAAAAACATGTATTTAATTTTAATAAACTAAACATATATTTAATATTAGTACACTAAACATGTATTTAATAATTATACACTAAAATGGAATTTAATAATAGACTAAACATGTATTTAATATTTTTACACTAAACTTGTATTTAATATTCATACACTACACATTTATTTAATATTCATACACTAAACATGTATTTAATATTTTTACACTAAACATGTATTTAATATTCATACACTAAACATGTATTTAATATTAATACACTAAACATGTATTTAATATTGATACAAAAACATGTATTTAATTGTAATAAACAAAATATATATTTAATATTAATACACTAAACATGTATTTAATATTCATAAACTAAACATGTATTTAACATTTATACACTAAACATGTATTTAATATTCATACACTAAACATGTAGTTATTATTTATACACTAAACATGTATTTAATATTGTCATGCCCGGCTCTGCCGGTTAGTGTTTGGGGCACTTTGGTCCTCCGACCCGCAGGTGGAGCTGGTCTGTGAAGACGTGCAACATCTCAGAGGGCTGCTGATTGGGCGGCCTATAAAAGGCCTCCCATCAGCATGCTTTCTCTCTCTCTCTCTCTCTCTCTCTCGTCCCACAGGCACATTCGTTTGGTGACCGTATGGTCACGGCAACGACGGCCGGGATTAGCACCACACTTGCACCCTTTTGGGGCAACACTCATTTACTGATACATTCCTTGGTTAATTCACATTACTGATCACTGATACATGTTGTAAAATAAAAGATCTGTTGGCTAAAATGTACAAATCGGTGTGGTCTCCCTTAATGTTACAGCCACTAACGAGCCAGTGGTTGTGACATATGGGGGCTCGTCCGATCTTTGGTAGTAACTTTAGGCTATGGTAATTCCTTCTACTGGCTATGGCAGCGTAGGAAGGTGCATAGAGCTCTTTGTATTGAGTATTCCTTCTACTGGCTTTTGGAGCGTAGGAAGGTGAGTAGAGCTGAGTTACTAATTGTGAACTGCTGATAGTCAGTTGGGGCCTGTTATCAGTTAGTTAATTGGGGGATCTACTGATTTGTACTTTTGAGGCTTTGTTTGACCGTGCAAGTGTAGGTAGACACTGAATTGTTTGTTCCAGCCATCTTGGTTTAGTTTCATTGCAGTTTGTAGCATTGCATTCAGCCTCTTAGGAGCTGTCGCCTTTATCCCCATCTAGTACGGGTTCTAGGTTCCTGCTGTCACAGAGCCTGGGCGAGGGCACCGCCTTGGAGAAACGGCTGAATCGGCTTTGTCGGGATGGTACGTCTCCACAGGTATTGGTGAGTAAATGATCCTCGTCCTCGGGCTCTGTGTGAAAATAGATTAGTCTAGTGGGGGGAAAATGTTTAGGGGGATGCTCCGAGGTTAGTTTGCTGTGTTAACATAACTGTAATGTTTTAGAGACCTGGTTGGATTGGTTGGAGAGAGAGAGCCTAGCGTAATTAGAGCTAGTTTTTGGTTGGGTTGTTTTTTCAGTAGTTTCATTGTTGGTTTGGTACAGTAGCCAGATTGGTACTGACGGCCTGGGTTGAGCAGGATGGAGGCTTTTGTGGAGGCACCATCTGAGAAATTGTTGTTTGCCCTTAATAAGGAACAGTTGTTGCAATTGGCAGAAAAGTATGGCATGGAATTGTCATCAGCCATTAGAACTGGTAAGAAGGGACCCTTGCGTGACTCCATTCACGAGTTTTTGTGTGAGCAGAGCATTTTGCCTTCAGGAAAAGGTGGTGACGCTCATGTGAAGGGTATGTCAGAGCCTATGCAGTCAGAGAGGGTAGGCATACTGACTTTTTAGCAACAAAGAGAGATGAAGGCACTTGAATTTGAGTGGGCGCAACAGGCTAAGGAGAAAGAACGTCTTTTTGAACTGGAAAAAATCAAATTAGAACGAGAATTGCAACAGCAAGCAGATATGGAGAGACTCAAATTTGAAAAAGAAATGGATTTGAAAAAAGGTGAAATGGACCTTACAGTACAGCTTGAGAAAATTAAAATTGAACAGGATCGTTTGAAACTAATGTCAGAAGGTAAGATTAGTGGAAATCTGTCCGGGTCAAGTATGGATAGCATGGTAAAGTATGTTCCAAAGTTTGACGAACGTGACCCAGACGTGTTTTTCTCACTGTTTGAACAGATGGCCTCTGACAAAAAGTGGAGTGAAGAGGATAGAACGGTGCTTTTGCAAACTGTACTAGTAGGACGCGCACGGGAGGCATACTTGGCATTAACACCTGTTGATAGGCACAAGTATGCTGAGGTGAAAAAAGCGGTCTTGAAATGTTATGAACTGAATCCAGAAGCTTACAGACAACGTTTCAGAAACTGGCGTAAACGTGATAATCAGACCCATGCTGAAGTGGCAAGAGAGTTGAGTACTTATTTTAACCGGTGGCTCACTTCAGAGTCTGTCTCAACTTACGAAAATTTGCGTGATTTGTTGATTTTGGAGCAGTTTAAGAACATTGTACCAGATCGAATTGCAACCTACATTAATGAGCAAAAGGCAAAGTCAGTGGAGGAGGCAGCCTCGCTTGCTGATACCTTTGTGTTGACTCATAAACGTAAGCCTTACAGCAGTCCTCCACGGTATAATAGCCACCAACGTTATGATCCTGCTCGTTCTCCTCCACAACGTTCTCCTCCTCGTTATGGTCGTAGTTCAAATCGATCCAATTATGGCAATTCCAGTAATGTTCCTAAATTTGATAATGGAAGTAGCAAATCTCGCCCAAGCCCGACGGATAAATGTCATTACTGTTTGCAGGAGGGACATTGGAAAAAGGACTGCCCGCTGTTGAAAGGCCGTAAATCTAATGCCAAGGCAGCTGGGTGTGTTTCTGTTGTGCATCCAGTTGATTTTGGCGTCTCTGATCTAACACCGTTACCTCGTTTGGAAGTTCATTGTGAGCAAGTGATTGAAGATGGTGCATCTGTGTCAGACGAGCAGACGAAATCAGTAGAGTCAGCTGCGTCTGATTTCGCTCCATTCATTAGTGATGGCTGGGTGTCATTGGTTGGAGAGACACAAAAAGTTCCAGTTAAAATCTTAAGAGACACTGGGGCATCTGAGAGTTTCATTTCTGGAGCAGTTTTGCCATTTTCCACAGCATCTGACACTGGGAAATGTGTTTTGATTAGAGGAATAGGCATGCAGTCATTTTCTGTACCGTTGCACAAAATTCACTTGTGTTCAGGATTTGTGAATGGGGAGGTGACTATTGCTGTGAGACCGTCTCTGCCTATGCAGGATATCCATGTAATTCTGGGGAACAATTTGGGTGGGTGTTTAGTTTCTCCACCTCCAGTTGTTACACCTGTACCGCTATCTGTAGAGGAGCCAGACGCGTGTTGTCAAGAATTCCCAGAAGTGTTTACTGCTTGTGCTGTGACTAGGGCAATGTCTCGCACGCAGGCGCAATCGTCGGATGTGTCTAAATCTGTGCCTATTTTTGTTCCTGAGCTGCCCGAACCTCTGTCATGTCAAGATTTAATTGAGGCACAAAAGAATGATCAGAGCTTTGAGAAATATTTTGCCTTAGTTTCTACTGATCCAACGATGGGTTACTTCATTCAGAATGGCGTTTTGCTGCATACGTGGTTGCCAGGTGTTGATCCTGAAGTGGCAGGTCAGGTGATTCAAGTGATGGTACCTGACAAATACCGTGATTTGATTTTGAGAACAGCCCATGGAGCAGAGTCTGGGCATTTTGGAGTTAAGAAAACCTACCGACGTCTTTTGGAACTTTTTTACTGGCCACGGATGAAACGCCATGTATCTAGATTTGTCAAAGCATGTCATGTTTGCCAGGTTGCGAAACAGAGTACTCCCATTAAACCTGCACCACTTCAACCTATTCCGTCTGTTGGCACACCATTTGAGCATCTCATTATTGATTGTGTAGGTCCACTACCCCCTTCGAAATCTGGTTGTGTGTACCTCTTTACCATCATGTGCCAGGCCACTCGGTATCCAGCAGCGTATGCCTTGAGAACAATTACCACAAGGTCAATATTGAAATGTTTGTCTAAATTCATTTCTGTCTTTGGCATTCCAAAGGTAATTCAGAGCGACAGAGGGTCTAACTTTACCTCCAGAACATTTGCTGCAGCGTTGAAGTCGATGCAGGTGAAGCACAATTTGAGCAGCGCGTATCACGCACAGAGTCAGGGGGCATTGGAGCGCTGGCATGCCACGTTGAAGTCTCTCTTGCGCGCTTACTGTGTTGAGATGCGGAGAGATTGGGAGGAGGCGTTGCCATGGCTCTTGTTGTCTGCGCGTGGTGTAGTTCAAGAAAGCACTGGTTTTAGTCCAAATGACCTAGTCTTTGGCCACAAAGTCCGGACCTCACTGTCTGTTTTAAATGCCAATCTGGATCTGCAGAACACTCCCGTCAGTTTCACTGAGTATGTAGATGGTTTTCGTCGTAGGCTGTTGCTTGCATGGAAAGAGGCAACCGAGCATTTGACCAAAGCTCAGGTGAAAATGAAGCTGCCTTATGACCGTAAAGCGAAGATCAGAGTTTTCAATCCAGGTGATCAAGTTTTAGCTTTGCTGCCCATTCCGGGGTCACCATTTACAGCAAAATACTCTGGTCCATTTACGGTTATGAGCCAAGTGTCAGATCTCAATTATTTACTGTCAACTCCTGATTGTAAACGATCACAGCAACTGTGTCATGTGAATTTACTCAAGCCTTACCACTCTGCAGGTTCCGACAAGGCGGGTGGGATTGCTGCGAGTCCAGTGGGTCTAGCCGTTGGGGTTGGGGAACCGCTCAACTGGCCGGAGGTGGCAGCTTGGGATGAAGTGCGCGCACCTGATGATTCAGTGTTACACGGGCGCTTGGATAATACTCAGCAGTTAAAGGAGCTAGATAGTCTCCTCGGTCATTTAAGTGAGGTACAGCGTAAACAGTTGTCGGATTTGATTTTTGAGTTTTTGCCTTTGTTTTCCGACACTCCAACCTGTACCACACTAATTGAACATGACATTGACACACAGGGTGCCCGCCCAATACGACAAAGATTTTATCGAGTGGCTCCCGATAAACAGAAGAGTATGGAGGACAGTGTGCAGTATCTGCTTGATCATGGTCTCGCCAAGCCATCTTACTCCAGTTGGGCATCGCCATGTCTACTGGTGAAAAAGTCAGATAACACCTATAGATTCTGTACGGATTATAGGAAAGTAAATGCTGTGACTAGACCAGATTCTTTTCCATTGCCACGTATCGAGGACTGTGTGGATCAGGTTGGGAGTGCTCGTTATGTCAGCAAATTTGATTTATTGAAAGGTTACTATCAAGTGCCTTTGACGCAGAGAGCGCAGGAGATATCTGCATTCATTACCTCTTCCGGTTTGTACTCGTATACTCGAATGAGCTTCGGTTTGCGGAATGCTCCTGCAACCTTCCAACGGCTCATGAATAGGATCGTTGGGGGGCTGCAGGGGTGCGCGGTTTATTTGGACGACGCCGTTTGTCATTCAGACAGTTGGGACGAACATTTGGCTCGCATTCGAGCGCTTTTCCAGAGGTTGGTGGCAGCAAACCTCACAGTAAATTTAGCGAAATGCGAGTTTGCGCGTGCCACAGTCGTCTATTTGGGTAAAGTAGTCGGCCAGGGGATGGTGCGGCCCGTTAACGCAAAGGTGGCAGCTATTGATAATTTCCCTGTGCCGGCGACGAAGAAAGAACTTATGCGCTTTTTGGGTATGATCGGGTACTACCGCAATTTTTGCTGCAATTTTTCAACTGTTGTATCTCCTCTGACCAATTTGTTGAAGGGTGGCGCCAAATTCATTTGGTCGGAGGAGTGTCAGCAGGCTTTCCAGAATGCAAAGCTTTTGTTAACATCAGCTCCGGTCCTGGCTGCACCCAAACTGGATCTGCCATTCCAGCTGCAGGTGGATGCAAGCCAGGTGGGAGCAGGTGTGGTCCTCCTGCAGGCTGATGATGATGGAGTAGCCAGACCGGTTTGCTATTTTTCAAAAAAATTCAACAAATACCAATTTAATTATTCAGTGATTGAAAAGGAAGCATTAGCATTGATTTGGGCATTGCAACACTTTGAAGTCTATGTGGGAGGGGGTCTCCATCCAATTGTGGTCTACTCAGATCACAACCCTCTCACTTTTCTGCAGTCTTTCAAAGGGTCCACCAACCAGCGCCTGTTGCGCTGGGCACTGTTTCTGCAGCCATTCCACCTGTTGATCCGCCATATTCGCGGGGTGGAAAATGTAATGGCTGATGCGCTCTCTCGGGCTCTGGACCAGGAGGTCTAATCATCTCCACTCACTCCTAACCTGCGGTTTTTCTCTGTTTCCCTTAAAGGTCGCTGTCCGGGTACCAGGATTTGCTGGGTGCAGGGAAGGTCGGAGGGGAAGGAGGGTGTTTGGGATGGTTTGGGTTCTGGTTGGTCTGGGGTGGAGGGGAGGTGCGTCAGTGGGACTAGAATATAGCTACTTGGGCTACTGTAGTTTTTTGTTTTCTATTTTTGATGGTGCTTCAGAGACCCAGTTAACACGGGTCTCTGTTTTTAAGGGGGGGGATGTCATGCCCGGCTCTGCCGGTTAGTGTTTGGGGCACTTTGGTCGTCCGACCCGCAGGTGGAGCTGGTCTGTGAAGACGTGCAACATCTCAGAGGGCTGCTGATTGGGCGGCCTATAAAAGGCCTCCCATCAGCATGCTCTCTCTCTCTCTCTCTCGTCCCACAGGCACATTCGTTTGGTGACCGTATGGTCACGGCAACGACGGCCGGGATTAGCACCACACTTGCACCCTTTTTGGACAACACTCATTTACTGATACATTCCTTGGTTAATTCACATTACTGATCACTGATACATGTTGTAAAATAAAAGATCTGTTGGCTAAAATGTACAAATCGGTGTGGTCTCCCTTAATGTTACAGCCACTAACGAGCCAGTGGTTGTGACATACAGTAAACATGTATTGAATATTCATACACTAAACATGTATTTAATATTCATACACCAAACATGTATTGAATATTCATACACTAAACATGTATTTAATATTCATACACTAAACATGTATTTAATATTAATACACTAAACATGTATTTAATATTTATACACTAAACATGTATTTAATATTAATACAAAAACATGTATTTAATTTTAATAAACCAAACATATATTTAATATTATTACACTAAACATGTATTTAATATTTATACACTGAACATGTATTTAATATTCATACACTAAACATTTAGTTATTATTTATACACTAAACATGTATTTAATATTAATACACTAAACATGTATTTAATATTAATACACTAAACATGTATTTAATATTAATACACTAAACATGTATTTAATATTTATACACTAATCATGTATTTAATATTAATACACTAATCATGTATTTAATATTTATACACTAAATATGTATTTAATATGTATACACTTATCATGTATTTAATATGTATACACTAAATATGTATTTAATATTCATACATTAAAAATGTATTTAATATTCATACACTAAACATGTATTTAATATTCATACACAAAACATGTATTTAATATTCGTACACGAAACATGTATTTAATATTTATACGCTAAACATGTATTTAATATTCATACATTAAACATGAATATAATATTCATACACTAAACATGTATTTAATATTTATACACTAAACATGTATTTAATATTTGTACACTAAATATGTATTTAATATTCATACACTAAACATGTATTTAATATTCATACACTAAACATGTTTTTAATATTAATACAAAAACATGTATTTAATTTTAATAAACTAAACATATATTTAATATTAATACACTAAACATGTATTTAATATTAATACAAAAACATGTATTTAATTTTAATAAACTAAACACATATTTAATATTAATACACTAAACATGTATTAAATATTCATACACTAAACATGTATTTAATATTCATTCAATAAACATGTAGTTATTATTCTTACACTTAATATGTATTTAATATTAATACAAAAACATCTATTTAATTTTAATAAACTAAACATATATTTAATATTAATACACTAAACATGTATTTAATATTGTTACACTAAACGTGTATTTAATATTAATACACTAAACATGTATTTAATATTTATATACTAAACATGTATTTAATATTCATACACTAAACATGTATTTAATATTAATACACTAAACATGTATTTAATATTAATACAAAAACATGTATTTAATTTTAATAAACTAAATATATATTTAATATTAATACACTAAACATGTATTTAATATTTTTACACTAAACGTGTATTTAATATTCATACACCAAAAGTGTATTTAATATTAATACACTAAACATGTGTTTAATATTAATACACTAAACATCTAGTTATTATTCATACACTAAACATGTATTTAATATTTATACACTAAACATGTATTTAATATTAATGCACTAAATATGTATTTATTATATATCCACTAAACATATATTTAATATTCATAAACTAAATATATATTTAATATTAATACACTAAACATGTATTTAATATTAATACACTAAACATGTATTTAATATTTTTACACTAAACATGTACTTAATATTCATACACTAAACATGTATTTAATATTCATACACTAAACATGTATTTAATATTAATACAAAAACATGTATTTAATTGTAATAAACTAAATATATATTTAATATTAATACACTAAACATGTATTTAATATTCATAAACTAAACATGTATTTAACATTTATACACTAAACATGTATTTAATATTCATACACTAAACATGTAGTTATTATTTATACACTAAACATGTATTTAATATTAATACACTAAACATGTATTTAATATTAATACACTAAACATGTATTTAATATTTATACAGTAAACATGTATTGAATATTCATACACTAAACATGTATTTAATATTCATACACTAAACATGTATTTAATATTCATACACTAAACATGTATTTAATATTAATACACTAAACATGTATTTAATATTAATACAAAAACATGTATTTAATTTTAATAAACTAAACATATATTTAATGTTATTACACTAAACATGTATTTAATATTTATACACTGAACATGTATTTAATATTCATACACTAAACATTTAGTTATTATTTATACACTAAACATGTATTTAATATTAATACACTAAACATGTATTTAATATTAATACACTAAACATGTATTTAATATTAATACACTAAACATGTATTTAATATTTATACACTAATCATGTATTTAATATTAATACACTAATCATGTATTTAATATTTGTACACTAAATATGTATTTAATATTTATACACTTATCATGTATTTAATATTTATACACTAAATATGTATTTAATATTCATACATTAAAAATGTATTTAATATTCATACACTAAACATGTATTTAATATTCGTACACGAAACATGTATTTAATATTTATACACTAAACATGTATTTAATATTTATACATTAAACATGTATTTAATATTCATACACTAAACATGTATTTAATATTTATACACTAAACATGTATTTAATATTCATACACTCAACATGTATTTAATATTTATACACTAAACATGTATTTAATATTTATACACTAAATATGTATTTAATATTCATACACTAAACATGTATTTAATATTAATACACTGAACATGTATTTAATAATCATATACCAAACATATATGTAATCATATACTAATCATATATTTAATATTCATTTAGTAAACATGTATTTATTATCCTCTAAATAAGGCACACTTGGAAATAATGAATTTCTTTATGCGTGCAGTTGCGGCAGAAGTCCACAGGAGGGCGCACGTTCCCTCTTAATAAGTCCGGTCCTCTCCGTCTCTCTATCTCTCTTTTTCCTTTTTTTTTGTTTCTTTTTTTTTTTTTTTTACATAAATTGGCCCTAGTGTGTGAATGTGAGTGTGAATGTTGTCTGTCTATCTGTGTTGGCCCTGCGATGAGGTGGCGACTTGTCCAGGCTGTACCCCGCCTTCCGCCCGATTGTAACTGAGATAGGCGCCAGCGCCCCCCGCGACCCCGAACGGGAATAAGCGGCAGGAAATGGATGGATGGATGGATGGAAGTTTGGTTTCTCATACACTTATATTTATACACTAAACATGTATTTAATATTTATACACTAAACATGTATTTAATATTAATACAAAAACATGTATTTAATTTTAATAAACTAAACATATATTTAATATTCATACACTAAAAATGTATTTAACATTTATACACTAAACATGTATTTAATATTAATACACTAAACATGTATTTAATATTAATACACTAAACATGTATTGAATATTAATACAAAAACATGTATTTAATTTTAATAAACTAAACATATATTTAATATTAATACACTAAACATGTATTTAATATTAATACAAAAACATGTATTTAATTTTAATAAACTAAACACATATTTAATATTAATACACTAAACATGTATTAAATATTCATACACTAAACATGTATTTAATATTCATTCAATAAACATGTAGTTATTATTCTTACACTTAATATGTATTTAATAGTAATACAAAAATATGTATTTAATTTTAATAAACTAAACATATATTTAATATTAATACACTAAACATGTATTTAATATTGTTACAATAAACGTGTATTTACTATTTATACACTAAAAGTGTATTTAATATTAATACACTAAACATATATTTAATATTAATACATTAAACATGTATTTAATATTTATACATTAAACATGTATTTAATATTCAAACACTAAACATGTATTTAATATTAATACACTAAACATGTATTTAATATTTATACACTAAACATGTATTTAATATTAATACAAAACATGTATTTAATTTTAATAAACTAAATATATATTTAATATTAATACACTAAACATGTATTTAATATTAATACACTAAACATGTATTTAATATTAATACAAAAACATGTATTTAATTTTAATAAACCAAACATATATTTAATATTAATACACTAAACATGTATTTAATATTAATACAAAAACATGTATTTAATTTTAATAAACTAAACACATATTTAATATTAATACACTAAACATGTATTAAATATTCATACACTAAACATGTATTTAATATTCATTCAATAAACATGTAGTTATTATTCTTACACTTAATATGTATTTAATAGTAATACAAAAACATGTATTTAATTTTAATAAACTAAACATATATTTAATATTAATACACTAAACATGTATTTAATATTGTTACACTAAACGTGTATTTACTATTTATACACTAAAAGTGTATTTAATATTAATACAATAAACATGTATTTAATATTAATACATTAAACATGTATTTAATATTTATACACTAAACATGTATTTAATATTCAAACACTAAACATGTATTTGATATGAATACACTAAACATGTATTTAATATTTATACACTAAACATGTATTTAATATTAATACAAAACATGTATTTAATTTTAATAAACTAAATATATATTTAATATTAATACACTAAACATGTATTTAATATTAATACACTAAACATGTATTTAATATTAATACAAAAACATGTATTTAATTTTAATAAACTAAACATATATTTAATATTAATACACTAAACATGTATTTAATATTAATACAAAAACATGTATTTAATTTTAATAAACTAAACACATATTTAATATTAATACACTAAACATGTATTAAATATTCATACACTAAACATGTATTTAATATTCATTCAATAAACATGTAGTTATTATTCTTACACTTAATATGTATTTAATAGTAATACAAAAACATGTATTTAATTTTAATAAACTAAACATATATTTAATATTAATACACTAAACATGTATTTAATATTGTTACACTAAACGTGTATTTACTATTTATACACTAAAAGTGTATTTAATATTAATACACTAAACATGTATTTAATATTAATACATTAAACATGTATTTAATATTTATACACTAAACATGTATTTAATATTCAAACACTAAACATGTATTTAATATTAATACACTAAACATGTATTTAATATTTATACACTAAACATGTATTTAATATTAATACAAAACATGTATTTAATTTTAATAAACTAAATATATATTTAATATTAATACACTAAACATGTATTTAATATTCATAAACTAAACATGTATTTAACATTTATACACTAAACATGTATTTAATATTTATACACTAATCCTGTAGTTATTATTCATAAACTAAACATGTATTTAATATTAATACACTAAACATGTATTTAATATTTATACACTAAACATGTATTTAATATTCATACACTAAACATGTATTTAATATTAATACACTAAACATGTATTTAATATTAATACACTAAACATGTATTTAATATTAATACAAAACATGTATTTAATTTTAATAAACTAAATATATATTTAATATTAATACACTAAACATGTATTTAATATTCATAAACTAAACATGTATTTAACATTTATACACTAAACATGTATTTAATATTTATACACTAAACATGTATTTAATATTAATACAAAACATGTATTTAATTTTAATAAACTAAATATATATTTAATATTAATACACTAAACATGTATTTAATATTAATACACTAAACATGTATTTAATATTTATACACTAAACATGTATTTAATATTCATACACTAAACATGTATTTAATATTAATACACTAAACATGTATTTAATATTCATACACTAAACATGTATTTAATATTAATACAAAACGTGTATTTAATTTTAATAAACTAAATATATATATTTAATATTAATACACTAAACATGTATTTAATATTCATAAACTAAACATGTATTTAACATTTATACACTAAACATGTATTTAATATTTATACAAAAACATTTATTTAATTTTAATAAAGTAAACACATATTTAATATTAATACACTAAACATGTATTTAATATTTATACACTAAACATGTATTTAATATTAATACACTAAATATTTATTTATTATTCATCCACTAAACACGTATTTAATATTCATAAACTAAACATGTATTTAATATTCATACACTAAATGTGTATTTAATATTCATACACTAAACATGTATTTAATATTAATACAACAACATGTATTTAAGTTTAATAAACTAAACATATATTTAATATTGATACACTAAACATGTATTTAATATTCATACACAAACATGTATTTAATATTCATACACTAAACATGTATTTAATATTCATACACTAAACATGTATTTAATATTAATACAAAAACATGTATTTAAGTTTAATAAACTAAACATATATTTAATATTAATACACTAAACATGTATTCAATATTCATACACAAACATGTATTTAATATTCATAAACTAAACATGTATTTAATATTCATACACTAAACATGTATTTAATATTCATACACTAAACATGTATTTAATATTAATACACTGAACATGTATTTAATATTCATAAACTAAACATGTATTTAATATTTATACACTAAACATGTATTTAATATTTATACACTAAACATGTATTTAATATTCATACATTAAACATGTATTTATTATTCATACACTAAACATGTATTTAATATTTATACACTAAACATGTATTTAATATTCATACACTCTACATGTATTTAACATTTATACACTAAACATGTATTTAATTTTTATACACTAAATATGTATTTAATATTCATACACTAAACATGTATTTAATATTAATATACTGAACATGTATTTAATAATCATATTCTAAACATGTATTTAACATTCATACACTAAACATGTATTTAATATTCATACACTAAACATGTATTTAATATTAATACACCAAACATGTATTTAATATTAATACACTAAACATGTATTTAATATTCATACACTAAACATGTATTTAATATTAATACACTGAACATGTATTTAATAATCATATACCAAACATATATGTAATCATATACTAATCATATATTTAATATTCATACAGTAAACATGTATTTATTATCCTCTAAATAAGGCACACTTGGAAATAATGAATTTCTTTATGCGTGCAGTTGCGGCAGAAGTCCACAGGAGGGCGCACGTTCCCTCTTAATAAGTCCGGTCCTCTCCGTCTCTCTATCTCTCTTTTTCCTTTTTTTTTGTTTCTTTTTTTTTTTTTTACATAAATTGGCCCTAGTGTGTGAATGTGAGTGTGAATGTTGTCTGTCTATCTGTGTTGGCCCTGCGATGAGGTGGCGACTTGTCCAGGCTGTACCCCGCCTTCCGCCCGATTGTAACTGAGATAGGCGCCAGCGCCCCCCGCGACCCCGAACGGGAATAAGCGGCAGAAAATGGATGGATGGATGGATGGAAGTTTGGTTTCTCATACACTTATATTTATACACTAAACATGTATTTAATATTTATACACTAAACATGTATTTAATATTAATACAAAAATATGTATTTAATTTTAATAAACTAAACATATATTTAATATTCATACACTAAAAATGTATTTAACATTTATACACTAAACATGTATTTAATATTAATACACTAAACATGTATTTAATATTAATACACTAAACATGTATTTAATATTAATACAAAAACATGTATTTAATTTTAATAAACTAAACATATATTTAATATTAATACACTAAACATGTATTTAATATTAATACAAAAACATGTATTTAATTTTAATAAACTAAACACATATTTAATATTAATACACTAAACATGTATTAAATATTCATACACTAAACATGTATTTAATATTCATTCAATAAACATGTAGTTATTATTCTTACACTTAATATGTATTTAATAGTAATACAAAAATATGTATTTAATTTTAATAAACTAAACATATATTTAATATTAATACACTAAACATGTATTTAATATTGTTACAATAAACGTGTATTTACTATTTATACACTAAAAGTGTATTTAATATTAATACACTAAACATGAATTTAATATTAATACATTAAACATGTATTTAATATTTATACACTAAACATGTATTTAATATTCAAACACTAAACATGTATTTAATATTAATACACTAAACATGTATTTAATATTTATACACTAAACATGTATTTAATATTAATACAAAACATGTATTTAATTTTAATAAACTAAATATATATTTAATATTAATACACTAAACATGTATTTAATATTAATACACTAAACATGTATTTAATATTAATACACTAAACATGTATTTAATATTCAAACACTAAACATGTATTTAATATGAATACACTAAACATGTATTTAATATTTATACACTAAACATGTATTTAATATTAATACAAAACATGTATTTAATTTTAATAAACTAAATATATATTTAATATTAATACACTAAACATGTATTTAATATTAATACACTAAACATGTATTTAATATTAATACAAAAACATGTATTTAATTTTAATAAACTAAACATATATTTAATATTAATACACTAAACATGTATTTAATATTAATACAAAAACATGTATTTAATTTTAATAAACTAAACACATATTTAATATTAATACACTAAACATGTATTAAATATTCATACACTAAACATGTATTTAATATTCATTCAATAAACATGTAGTTATTATTCTTACACTTAATATGTATTTAATAGTAATACAAAAACATGTATTTAATTTTAATAAACTAAACATATATTTAATATTAATACACTAAACATGTATTTAATATTGTTACACTAAACGTGTATTTACTATTTATACACTAAAAGTGTATTTAATATTAATACACTGAACATGTATTTAATATTAATACATTAAACATGTATTTAATATTTATACACTAAACATGTATTTAATATTCAAACACTAAACATGTATTTAATATTAATACACTAAACATGTATTTAATATTTATACACTAAACATGTATTTAATATTAATACAAAACATGTATTTAATTTTAATAAACTAAATATATATTTAATATTAATACACTAAACATGTATTTAATATTCATAAACTAATCCTGTAGTTATTATTCATAGACTAAACATGTATTTAATATTAATACACTAAACATGTATTTAATATTTATACACTAAACATGTATTTAATATTCATACACTAAACATGTATTTAATATTAATACACTAAACATGTATTTAATATTTATACACTAAACATGTATTTAATATTAATACAAAACATGTATTTAATTTTAATAAACTAAATATATATTTAATATTAATACACTAAACATGTATTTAATATTCATAAACTAAACATGTATTTAACATTTATACACTAAACATGTATTTAATATTTATACACTAAACATGTATTTAATATTAATACAAAACATGTATTTAATTTTAATAAACTAAATATATATTTAATATTAATACACTAAACATGTATTTAATATTAATACACTAAACATGTATTTAATATTTATACACTAAACATGTATTTAATATTCATACACTAAACATGTATTTAATATTCATACACTAAACATGTATTTAATATTAATACACTGAACATGTATTTAATAATCATATACCAAACATATATGTAATCATATACTAATCATATATTTAATATTCATACAGTAAACATGTATTTATTATCCTCTAAATAAGGCACACTTGGAAATAATGAATTTCTTTATGCGTGCAGTTGCGGCAGAAGTCCACAGGAGGGCGCACGTTCCCTCTTAATAAGTCCGGTCCTCTCCGTCTCTCTATCTCTCTTTTTCCTTTTTTTTTGTTTCTTTTTTTTTTTTTTTTACATAAATTGGCCCTAGTGTGTGAATGTGAGTGTGAATGTTGTCTGTCTATCTGTGTTGGCCCTGCGATGAGGTGGCGACTTGTCCAGGGTGTACCCCGCCTTCCGCCCGATTGTAGCTGAGATAGGCGCCAGCGCCCCCCGCGACCCCGAACGGGAATAAGCGGCAGAAAATGGATGGATGGATGGATGGAAGTTTGGTTTCTCATACACTTATATTTATACACTAAACATGTATTTAATATTTATACACTAAACATGTATTTAATATTAATACAAAAACATGTATTTAATTTTAATAAACTAAACATATATTTAATATTCATACACTAAAAATGTATTTAACATTTATACACTAAACATGTATTTAATATTAATACACTAAACATGTATTTAATATTAATACACTAAACATGTATTTAATATTAATACAAAAACATGTATTTAATTTTAATAAACTAAACGTATATTTAATATTAATACACTAAACATGTATTTAATATTAATACAAAAACATGTATTTAATTTTAATAAACTAAACACATATTTAATATTAATACACTAAACATGTATTAAATATTAATACACTAAACATGTATTTAATATTCATAAACTAAACATGTATTTAACATTTATACACTAAACATGTATTTAATATTTATACACTAAACATGTATTTAATATTAATACAAAACATGTATTTAATTTTAATAAACTAAATATATATTTAATATTAATACACTAAACATGTATTTAATATTAATACACTAAACATGTATTTAATATTTATACACTAAACATGTATTTAATATTCATACACTAAACATGTATTTAATATTCATACACTAAACATGTATTTAATATTAATACACTGAACATGTATTTAATAATCATATACCAAACATATATGTAATCATATACTAATCATATATTTAATATTCATACAGTAAACATGTATTTATTATCCTCTAAATAAGGCACACTTGGAAATAATGAATTTCTTTATGCGTGCAGTTGCGGCAGAAGTCCACAGGAGGGCGCACGTTCCCTCTTAATAAGTCCGGTCCTCTCCGTCTCTCTATCTCTCTTTTTCCTTTTTTTTTGTTTCTTTTTTTTTTTTTTTACATAAATTGGCCCTAGTGTGTGAATGTGAGTGTGAATGTTGTCTGTCTATCTGTGTTGGCCCTGCGATGAGGTGGCGACTTGTCCAGGCTGTACCCCGCCTTCCGCCCGATTGTAACTGAGATAGGCGCCAGCGCCCCCCGCGACCCCGAACGGGAATAAGCGGCAGAAAATGGATGGATGGATGGATGGAAGTTTGGTTTCTCATACACTTATATTTATACACTAAACATGTATTTAATATTTATACACTAAACATGTATTTAATATTAATACAAAAACATGTATTTAATTTTAATAAACTAAACATATATTTAATATTCATACACTAAAAATGTATTTAACATTTATACACTAAACATGTATTTAATATTAATACACTAAACATGTATTTAATATTAATACACTAAACATGTATTTAATATTAATACAAAAACATGTATTTAATTTTAATAAACTAAACGTATATTTAATATTAATACACTAAACATGTATTTAATATTAATACAAAAACATGTATTTAATTTTAATAAACTAAACACATATTTAATATTAATACACTAAACATGTATTAAATATTCATACACTAAACATCTATTTAATATTCATTCAATAAACATGTAGTTATTATTCTTACACTTAATATGTATTTAATAGTAATACAAAAACATGTATTTAATTTTAATAAACTAAACATATATTTAATATTAATACACTAAACATGTATTTAATATTGTTACACTAAACGTGTATTTACTATTTATACACTAAAAGTGTATTTAATATTAATACACTAAACATGTATATAATATTAATACATTAAACATGTATTTAATATTTATACACTAAACATGTATTTAATATTCAAACACTAAACATGTATTTAATATTAATACACTAAACATGTATTTAATATTTATACACTAAACATGTATTTAATATTAATACAAAACATGTATTTAATTTTAATAAACTAAATATATATTTAATATTAATACACTAAACATGTATTTAATATTCATAAACTAAACATGTATTTAACATTTATACACTAAACATGTATTTAATATTTATACACTAATCCTGTAGTTATTATTCATAGACTAAACATGTATTTAATATTAATACACTAAACATGTATTTAATATTTATACACTAAACATGTATTTAATATTCATACACTAAACATGTATTTAATATTAATACACTAAACATGTATTTAATATTTATACACTAAACATGTATTTAATATTAATACAAAACATGTATTTAATTTTAATAAACTAAATATATATTTAATATTAATACACTAAACATGTATTTAATATTCATAAACTAAACATGTATTTAACATTTATACACTAAACATGTATTTAATATTTATACACTAAACATGTATTTAATATTAATACAAAACATGTATTTAATTTTAATAAACTAAATATATATTTAATATTAATACACTAAACATGTATTTAATATTAATACACTAAACATGTATTTAATATTTATACACTAAACATGTATTTAATATTCATACACTAAACATGTATTTAATATTAATACACCAAACATGTATTTAATATTCATACACTAAACATGTATTAAATATTCATACACTAAACATCTATTTAATATTCATTCAATAAACATGTAGTTATTATTCTTACACTTAATATGTATTTAATAGTAATACAAAAACATGTATTTAATTTTAATAAACTAAACATATATTTAATATTAATACACTAAACATGTATTTAATATTGTTACACTAAACGTGTATTTACTATTTATACACTAAAAGTGTATTTAATATTAATACACTAAACATGTATTTAATATTAATACATTAAACATGTATTTAATATTTATACACTAAACATGTATTTAATATTCAAACACTAAACATGTATTTAATATTAATACACTAAACATGTATTTAATATTTATACACTAAACATGTATTTAATATTAATACAAAACATGTATTTAATTTTAATAAACTAAATATATATTTAATATTAATACACTAAACATGTATTTAATATTCATAAACTAAACATGTATTTAACATTTATACACTAAACATGTATTTAATATTTATACACTAATCCTGTAGTTATTATTCATAGACTAAACATGTATTTAATATTAATACACTAAACATGTATTTAATATTTATACACTAAACATGTATTTAATATTCATACACTAAACATAAATTTAATATTAATACACTAAACATGTATTTAATATTTATACACTAAACATGTATTTAATATTTATACACTAAACATGTATTTAATATTAATACAAAACATGTATTTAATTTTAATAAACTAAATATATATTTAATATTAAAACACTAAACTTGTCTTTAATATTCATAAACTAATCATGTATTTAACATTCATACACTAAACATGTATTTAATATTTATACACTAAACCTGTAGTTATTATTCATACACTAAACATGTATTTAATATTAATACACTAAACCTGTATTTAATATTTATACACTAAACATGTATTTAATACTAATACAAAAACATTTATTTAATTTTAATAAAGTAAACACATATTTAATATTAATACACTAAACATGTATTTAATATTTATACACTAAACATGTATTTAATATTAATACACTAAATATTTATTTATTATTTATCCACTAAACCTGTATTTAATATTTATACACTGAACATGTATTTAATATTAATACAAAAACATGTATTTAAGTTTAATAAACTAAACATATATTTAATATTAATACACTAATCATGTATTTAATATTTATACACAAACATGTATTTAATATGCATACACTAAACATATATTTAATATTCATACACTAAACATGTATTTAACATTCATACACTAAACATGTATTTAATATTAATAAACTAAACATATATTTAATATTAATACACTAAACATGTATTTAATATTAATACAAAAACATGTATTTAATTTTAATAAACTAAACACATATTTAATATTAATACACTAAACATGTATTAAATATTCATACACTAAACATGTATTTAATATTCATTCAATAAACATGTAGTTATTATTCTTACACTTAATATGTATTTAATAGTAATACAAAAACATGTATTTAATTTTAATAAACTAAACATATATTTAATATTAATACACTAAACATGTATTTAATATTGTTACACTAAAAGTGTATTTACTATTTATACACTAAAAGTGTATTTAATATTAATACACTAAACATGTATTTAATATTAATACATTAAACATGTATTTAATATTTATACACTAAACATGTATTTAATATTCAAACACTAAACATGTATTTAATATTAATACACTAAATATGTATTTAATATTTATACACTAAACATGTATTTAATATTAATACAAAACATGTATTTAATTTTAATAAACTAAATATATATTTAATATTAATACACTAAACATGTATTTAATATTCATAAACTAAACATGTATTTAACATTTATACACTAAACATGTATTTGATATTTATACACTAAACCCGTAGTTATTATTCATAGACTAAACATGTATTTAATATTAATACACTAAACATGTATTTAATATTTATACACTAAACATGTATTTAATATTCATACACTAAACATGTATTTAATATTAATACACTAAACATGTATTTAATATTTATACACTAAACATGTATTTAATATTAATACAAAACATGTATTTAATTTTAATGAACTAAATATATATTTAATATTAATACACTAAACATGTATTTAATATTCATAAACTAAACATGTATTTAACATTTATACACTAAACATGTATTTAATATTTATACACTAAACATGTATTTAATATTAATACAAAACATGTATTTAATTTTAATAAACTAAATATATATTTAATATTAATACACTAAACATGTATTTAATATTAATACACTAAACATGTATTTAATATTTATACACTAAACATGTATTTAATATTCATACACTAAACATGTATTTAATATTAATACACTAAACATGTATTTAATATTCATACACTAAACATGTATTTAATATTAATACAAAACGTGTATTTAATTTTAATAAACTAAATATATATATTTAATATTAATACACTAAACATGTATTTAATATTCATAAACTAAACATGTATTTAACATTTATACACTAAACATGTATTTAATATTTATACAAAAACATTTATTTAATTTTAATAAAGTAAACACATATTTAATATTAATACACTAAACATGTATTTAATATTTATACACTAAACATGTATTTAATATTAATACACTAAATATTTATTTATTATTCATCCACTAAACACGTATTTAATATTCATAAACTAAACATGTATTTAATATTCATACACTAAATGTGTATTTAATATTCATACACTAAACATGTATTTAATATTAATACAACAACATGTATTTAAGTTTAATAAACTAAACATATATTTAATATTCATCCACTAAACACGTATTTAATATTCATGAACTAAACATGTATTTAATATTCATACACTAAACATGTATTTAATATTCATACACTAAACATGTATTTAATAATAATACACTGAACATGTATTTAATATTCATAAACTAAACATGTATTTAATATTCATACACTAAATGTGTATTTAATATTCATACACTAAACATGTATTTAATATTAATACAAAAACATGTATTTAATTTTAATAAACTAAACATATAAATTTATGTCCATACACTAAACATGTATTAAATATTCATACACTAAACATGTATTTAATATTCATTAAATAAACATGTAGTTATTATTTTTACACTTAATATGTATTTAATATTAATACAAAAACATTTATTTAATTTTAATAAACTAAACCTATATTTAATATTAATACACTAAACATGTATTTAATATTGTTACACTAAACGTGTATTTACTATTTATACACTAAACGTGTATTTAATATTAATACACTAAACATGTATTTAATATTTATACACTAAACATGTATTTAATATTCATACACTGAACATGTATTTAATATTCATAAACTAAATATGTATTTAATATTCATACACTAAATGTGTATTTAATATTCATACACAAAACATGTATTTAATATTAATACAAAAACATGTATTTAAGTTTAATAAACTAAACATATATTTAATATTAATACACCAAACATGTATTTAATATTCATACACAAACATGTATTTAATATTCATACACTAAACATGTATTTAATATCAATACAAAAACATTTATTTAAGTTTAATAAACTAAACATATATTTAATATCAATACACTAAACATGTATTTAATATTCATACACAAACATGTATTTAATATTCATACACTAAACATGTATTTAATATTCATACACTAAACATGTATTTAATATTCATACACTAAACATGTATTTAATATTAATACACTGAACATGTATTTCATAATCATATACCAAACATATATGTAATTATATACTAATCATATATTTAATATTCATACAGTAAACATGTATTTATTATCCTCTAAAAAGGCACACTTGGAAATAATGAATTTCTTTATGTGTGCAGTTGCGGCAGAAGTCCACAGGAGGGCGCACGTTCCCTCTTAATAAGTCCGGTCCTCTCCGTCTCTCTATCTCTCTTTTTCCTTTTTTTTTGTTTCTTTTATTTTTTTTTACATAAATTGGCCCTTGTGTGTGAATGTGAGTGTGAATGTTGTCTGTCTATCTGTGTTGGCCCTGCGATGAGGTGGCGACTTGTACAGGGTGTACCCCGCCTTCCGCCCGATTGTAGCTGAGATAGGCGTCAGCGCCCCCCGCGATCCCGAACGGGAATAAGCGGCAGAAATGGATGGATGGATGGATGGAAGTTTGGTTTCTCATACACTTATATTTATACACTAAACATGTATTTAATATTAATACACTAAACATGTATTTAATATTTATACACTAAACATGTATTTAATATTAATACAAAAACATGTATTTAAATTTAATAAACTAAACATATATTTAATATTCATACACTAAACATGTATTTAACATTTATACACTAAACATGTATTTAATATTAATACACTAAACATGTATTTAATATTAATACACTAAACATGTATTTAATATTAATACAAAAACATGTATTTAATTTTAATAAACTAAACATAAATTTAATATTAATACACTAAACATGTATTTAATATTAATACAAAAACATGTATTTAATTTTAATAAACTAAACACATATTTAATATTAATACACTAAACATGTATTAAATATTCATACACTAAACATGTATTTAATATTCATTCAATAAACATGTAGTTATTATTCTTACACTTAATATGTATTTAATATTAATACAAAAACATGTATTTAATATTAATACACTAAACATGTATTTAATATTAATACACTAAACATGTACTGTATTTAATATTCATACACTAAACATGTATTTAATATTCATACACTAAACATGTATTTAATATTCATACATTAAACATGTATTTAATATTCATACACTAAACATGTATTTAATATTTATACACTAAACATGTATTTAATATTCATACACTAAACATGTATTTAATATTTATACAAAAACATGTATTTAATTTTAATAAACTAAACATATATTTAATATTAATACACTAAACATGTAATTAATATTTATACACTAAACATGTATTTAATATTCATACACTAAACATGTAGTTATTATTTATACACTAAACATGTATTTAATATTAATACAGTAAACATGTATTTAATATTAATACACTAAACAAGTATTTAATATTAATACAAAAACATGTATTTAATTTTAATAAACTAAATATATATTTAATATTAATACACTAAACATGTATTTATTATTCATAAACTAAACATGTATTTAACATTTATACACTAAACATGTATTTAATATTCATACACTAAACATGTATTTAATTTTTAATAAACTAAACATATATTTAATATTAATACACTAAACATGTATTTAATATTTATACACTAAACATGTATTTAATATTCATACACTAAACATGTAGTTATTATTCATACACCAAACATGTATTTAATATTAATACAGTAAACATGTATTAAATATTTATACACTAAACATGTATTTAATATTCATTCAATAAACATGTAGTTATTATTCTTACACTTAATATGTATTTAATATTAATACAAAACATGTATTTAATTTTAATAAACTAAACCTATATTTAATATTAATACACTAAACATGTATTTAATATTTATACACTAAACATGTATTTAATATTCATACACTGAACATGTATTTAATATTCATAAACTAATTATGTATTTAATATTCATACACTAAATGTGTATTTAATATTCATACACAAAACATGTATTTAATATTAATACAAAAACATGTATTTAAGTTTAATAAACTAAACATATATTTAATATTAATACACTAAACATGTATTTAATATTCATACACAAACATGTATTTAATATTCATACACTAAACATGTATTTAATATCAATACAAAAACATTTATTTAAGTTTAATAAACTAAACATATATTTAATATCAATACACTAAACATGTATTTAATATTCATACACAAACATGTATTTAATATTCATACACTAAACATGTATTTAATATTCATACACTAAACATGTATTTAATATTCATACACTAAACATGTATTTAATATTAATACACTGAACATGTATTTAATAATCATATACCAAACATATATGTAATTATATACTAATCATATATTTAATATTCATACAGTAAACATGTATTTATTATCCTCTAAAAAGGCACACTTGGAAATAATGAATTTCTTTATGTGTGCAGTTGCGGCAGAAGTCCACAGGAGGGCGCACGTTCCCTCTTAATAAGTCCGGTCCTCTCCGTCTCTCTATCTCTCTTTTTCCTTTTTTTTTGTTTCTTTTATTTTTTTTTACATAAATTGGCCCTTGTGTGTGAATGTGAGTGTGAATGTTGTCTGTCTATCTGTGTTGGCCCTGCGATGAGGTGGCGACTTGTCCAGGGTGTACCCCGCCTTCCGCCCGATTGTAGCTGAGATAGGCGCCAGCGCCCCCCGCGACCCCAAACGGGAATAAGCGGCAGAAAATGGTTGGATGGATGGATGGAAGTTTGGTTTCTCATACACTTATATTTATACACTAAACATGTATTTAATATTAATACACTAAACATGTATTTAATATTAATACAAAACATGTATTCAAATTTAATAAACTAAACATATATTTAATATTCATACACTAAACATGTATTTAACATTTATACACTAAACATGTATTTAATATTAATACACTAACCATGTATTTAATATTAATACACCAAACATGTATTCAATATTAATACAAAAACATGTATTTAATTTTAATAAACTAAACATATATTTAATATTAATACACTAAACATGTATTTAATATTAATACAAAAACATGTATTTAATTTTAATAAACTAAACACATATTTAATATTAATACACTAAACATGTATTAAATATTCATACACTAAACATGTATTTAATATTCATTCAATAAACATGTAGTTATTATTCTTACACTTAATATGTATTTAATATTAATACAAAAACATGTATTTAATATTAATACACTAAACATGTATTTAATATTAATACACTAAACATGTATTTAATATTTATACACTAAACATGTATTTAATATTCATACACTAAACATGTATTTAATATTAATACACTAAACATGTATTTAATATTTATACACTAAACATGTATTTAATATTAATACAAAACATGTATTTAATTTTAATAAACTAAATATATATTTAATATTAAAACACTAAACTTGTCTTTAATATTCATAAACTAATCATGTATTTAACATTCATACACTAAACATGTATTTAATATTTATACACTAAACCTGTAGTTATTATTCATACACTAAACATGTATTTAATATTAATACACTAAACCTGTATTTAATATTTATACACTAAACATGTATTTAATACTAATACAAAAACATTTATTTAATTTTAATAAAGTAAACACATATTTAATATTAATACACTAAACATGTATTTAATATTTATACACTAAACATGTATTTAATATTAATACACTAAATATTTATTTATTATTTATCCACTAAACCTGTATTTAATATTTATACACTGAACATGTATTTAATATTAATACAAAAACATGTATTTAAGTTTAATAAACTAAACATATATTTAATATTAATACACTAATCATGTATTTAATATTTATACACAAACATGTATTTAATATGCATACACTAAACATGTATTTAATATTCATACACTAAACATGTATTTAACATTCATACACTAAACATGTATTTAATATTAATAAACTAAACATATATTTAATATTAATACACTAAACATGTATTTAATATTAATACAAAAACATGTATTTAATTTTAATAAACTAAACACATATTTAATATTAATACACTAAACATGTATTAAATATTCATACACTAAACATGTATTTAATATTCATTCAATAAACATGTAGTTATTATTCTTACACTTAATATGTATTTAATAGTAATACAAAAACATGTATTTAATTTTAATAAACTAAACATATATTTAATATTAATACACTAAACATGTATTTAATATTGTTACACTAAAAGTGTATTTACTATTTATACACTAAAAGTGTATTTAATATTAATACACTAAACATGTATTTAATATTAATACATTAAACATGTATTTAATATTTATACACTAAACATGTATTTAATATTCAAACACTAAACATGTATTTAATATTAATACACTAAATATGTATTTAATATTTATACACTAAACATGTATTTAATATTAATACAAAACATGTATTTAATTTTAATAAACTAAATATATATTTAATATTAATACACTAAACATGTATTTAATATTCATAAACTAAACATGTATTTAACATTTATACACTAAACATGTATTTGATATTTATACACTAAACCCGTAGTTATTATTCATAGACTAAACATGTATTTAATATTAATACACTAAACATGTATTTAATATTTATACACTAAACATGTATTTAATATTCATACACTAAACATGTATTTAATATTAATACACTAAACATGTATTTAATATTTATACACTAAACATGTATTTAATATTAATACAAAACATGTATTTAATTTTAATGAACTAAATATATATTTAATATTAATACACTAAACATGTATTTAATATTCATAAACTAAACATGTATTTAACATTTATACACTAAACATGTATTTAATATTTATACACTAAACATGTATTTAATATTAATACAAAACATGTATTTAATTTTAATAAACTAAATATATATTTAATATTAATACACTAAACATGTATTTAATATTAATACACTAAACATGTATTTAATATTTATACACTAAACTTGTATTTAATATTCATACACTAAACATGTATTTAATATTAATACACTAAACATGTATTTAATATTCATACACTAAACATGTATTTAATATTAATACAAAACGTGTATTTAATTTTAATAAACTAAATATATATATTTAATATTAATACACTAAACATGTATTTAATATTCATAAACTAAACATGTATTTAACATTTATACACTAAACATGTATTTAATATTTATACAAAAACATTTATTTAATTTTAATAAAGTAAACACATATTTAATATTAATACACTAAACATGTATTTAATATTTATACACTAAACATGTATTTAATATTAATACACTAAATATTTATTTATAATTTATCCACTAAACACGTATTTAATATTCATAAACTAAACATGTATTTAATATTCATACACTAAATGTGTATTTAATATTCATACACTAAACATGTATTTAATATTAATACAAAAACATGTATTTAAGTTTAATAAACTAAACATATATTTAATATTGATACACTAAACATGTATTTAATATTCATACACAAACATGTATTTAATATTCATACACTAAACATGTATTTAATATTCATACACTAAACATGTATTTAATATTAATACAAAAACATGTATTTAAGTTTAATAAACTAAACATATATTTAATATTAATACACTAAACATGTATTCAATATTCATACACAAACATGTATTTAATATTCATAAACAAAACGTGTATTTAATATTCATACAATAAACATGTATTTAATATTCATACACTAAACATGTATTTAATATTAATACACTGAACATGTATTTAATATTCATAAACTAAACATGTATTTAATATTCATACACTAAATGTGTATTTAATCTTCATACACTAAACATGTATTTAATATTAATACAAAAACATGTATTTAATTTTAATAAACTAAACATATATTTAATATTAATACACTAAACATGTATTTAATATTAATACAAAAACATGTATTTAATTTTAATAAACTAAACACATATTTAATATTAATACACTAAACATGTATTAAATATTCATACACTAAACATGTATTTAATATTCATTCAATAAACATGTAGTTATTATTCTTACACTTAATATGTATTGAATATTAATACAAAAACATGTATTTAATATTTATACACTAAACATGTATTTAATATTCATACACTAAACATGTATTTAATATTAATACACTAAACATGTATTTAATATTTATACACTAAACATGTATTTAATATTAATACAAAACATGTATTTAATTTTAATAAACTAAATATATATTTAATATTAATACACTAAACATGTATTTAATATTAATACACTAAACATGTATTTAATATTCATACACTAAACATGTATTTAATATTCATACACTAAACATGTATTTAATATTCATACATTAAACATGTATTTAATATTCATACACTAAACATGTATTTAATATTTATACACTAAACATGTATTTAATATTCATACACTAAACATGTATTTAATATTTATACAAAAACATGTATTTAATTTTAATAAACTAAACATATATTTAATATTAATACACTAAACATGTAATTAATATTTATACACTAAACATGTATTTAATATTCATACACTAAACATGTAGTTATTATTTATACACTAAACATGTATTTAATATTAATACAGTAAACATGTATTTAATATTAATACACTAAACAAGTATTTAATATTAATACAAAAACATGTATTTAATTTTAATAAACTAAATATATATTTAATATTAATACACTAAACATGTATTTATTATTCATAAACTAAACATGTATTTAACATTTATACACTAAACATGTATTTAATATTCATACACTAAACATGTATTTAATTTTTAATAAACTAAACATATATTTAATATTAATACACTAAACATGTATTTAATATTCATACACTGAACATGTATTTAATATTCATAAACTAATTATGTATTTAATATTCATACACTAAATGTGTATTTAATATTCATACACAAAACATGTATTTAATATTAATACAAAAACATGTATTTAAGTTTAATAAACTAAACATATATTTAATATTAATACACTAAACATGTATTTAATATTCATACACAAACATGTATTTAATATTCATACACTAAACATGTATTTAATATCAATACAAAAACATTTATTTAAGTTTAATAAACTAAACATATATTTAATATCAATACACTAAACATGTATTTAATATTCATACACAAACATGTATTTAATATTCATACACTAAACATGTATTTAATATTCATACACTAAACATGTATTTAATATTCATACACTAAACATGTATTTAATATTAATACACTGAACATGTATTTAATAATCATATACCAAACATATATGTAATTATATACTAATCATATATTTAATATTCATACAGTAAACATGTATTTATTATCCTCTAAAAAGGCACACTTGGAAATAATGAATTTCTTTATGTGTGCAGTTGCGGCAGAAGTCCACAGGAGGGCGCACGTTCCCTCTTAATAAGTCCGGTCCTCTCCGTCTCTCTATCTCTCTTTTTCCTTTTTTTTTGTTTCTTTTATTTTTTTTTACATAAATTGGCCCTTGTGTGTGAATGTGAGTGTGAATGTTGTCTGTCTATCTGTGTTGGCCCTGCGATGAGGTGGCGACTTGTCCAGGGTGTACCCCGCCTTCCGCCCGATTGTAGCTGAGATAGGCGCCAGCGCCCCCCGCGACCCCAAACGGGAATAAGCGGCAGAAAATGGTTGGATGGATGGATGGAAGTTTGGTTTCTCATACACTTATATTTATACACTAAACATGTATTTAATATTAATACACTAAACATGTATTTAATATTAATACAAAAACATGTATTCAAATTTAATAAACTAAACATATATTTAATATTCATACACTAAACATGTATTTAACATTTATACACTAAACATGTATTTAATATTAATACACTAAACATGTATTTAATATTAATACACCAAACATGTATTCAATATTAATACAAAAACATGTATTTAATTTTAATAAACTAAACATATATTTAATATTAATACACTAAACATGTATTTAATATTAATACAAAAACATGTATTTAATTTTAATAAACTAAACACATATTTAATATTAATACACTAAACATGTATTAAATATTCATACACTAAACATGTATTTAATATTCATTCAATAAACATGTAGTTATTATTCTTACACTTAATATGTATTTAATATTAATACAAAAACATGTATTTAATATTAATACACTAAACATGTATTTAATATTAATACACTAAACATGTATTTAATATTTATACACTAAACATGTATTTAATATTCATACACTAAACATGTATTTAATATTAATACACTAAACATGTATTTAATATTTATACACTAAACATGTATTTAATATTAATACAAAACATGTATTTAATTTTAATAAACTAAATATATATTTAATATTAAAACACTAAACTTGTCTTTAATATTCATAAACTAATCATGTATTTAACATTCATACACTAAACATGTATTTAATATTTATACACTAAACCTGTAGTTATTATTCATACACTAAACATGTATTTAATATTAATACACTAAACCTGTATTTAATATTTATACACTAAACATGTATTTAATACTAATACAAAAACATTTATTTAATTTTAATAAAGTAAACACATATTTAATATTAATACACTAAACATGTATTTAATATTTATACACTAAACATGTATTTAATATTAATACACTAAATATTTATTTATTATTTATCCACTAAACCTGTATTTAATATTTATACACTGAACATGTATTTAATATTAATACAAAAACATGTATTTAAGTTTAATAAACTAAACATATATTTAATATTAATACACTAATCATGTATTTAATATTTATACACAAACATGTATTTAATATTCATACACTAAACATGTATTTAACATTCATACACTAAACATGTATTTAATATTAATAAACTAAACATATATTTAATATTAATACACTAAACATGTATTTAATATTAATACAAAAACATGTATTTAATTTTAATAAACTAAACACATATTTAATATTAATACACCAAACATGTATTAAATATTCATACACTAAACATGTATTTAATATTTATTCAATATACATGTAGTTATTATTCTTACACTTAATATGTATTTAATAGTAATACAAAAACATGTATTTAATTTTAATAAACTAAACATATATTTAATATTAATACACTAAACATGTATTTAATATTGTTACACTAAAAGTGTATTTACTATTTATACACTAAAAGTGTATTTAATATTAATACACTAAACATGTATTTAATATTAATACATTAAACATGTATTTAATATTTATACACTAAACATGTATTTAATATTCAAACACTAAACATGTATTTAATATTAATACACTAAACATGTATTTAATATTTATACACTAAACATGTATTTAATATTAATACAAAACATGTATTTAATTTTAATAAACTAAATATATATTTAATATTAATACACTAAACATGTATTTCATAATCATATACCAAACATATATGTAATTATATACTAATCATATATTTAATATTCATACAGTAAACATGTATTTATTATCCTCTAAAAAGGCACACTTGGAAATAATGAATTTCTTTATGTGTGCAGTTGGGCAGAAGTCCACAGGAGGGCGCACGTTCCCTCTTAATAAGTCCGGTCCTCTCCGTCTCTCTATCTCTCTTTTTCCTTTTTTTTTGTTTCTTTTTTTTTTTTTTACATAAATTGGCCCTTGTGTGTGAATGTGAGTGTGAATGTTGTCTGTCTATCTGTGTTGGCCCTGCGATGAGGTGGCGACTTGTCCAGGGTGTACCCCTCCTTCCGCCCGATTGTAGCTGAGATAGGCGTCAGCGCCCCCCGCGACCCCGAACGGGAATAAGCGGCAGAAAATGGATGGATGGATGGATGGAAGTTTGGTTTCTCATACACTTATATTTATACACTAAACATGTATTTAATATTAATACACTAAACATGTATTTAATATTTATACACTAAACATGTATTTAATATTAATACAAAAACATGTATTTAAATTTAATAAACTAAACATATATTTAATATTCATACACTAAACATGTATTTAACATTTATACACTAAACATGTATTTAATATTAATACACTAAACATGTATTTAATATTAATACACTAAACATGTATTTAATATTAATACAAAAACATGTATTTAATTTGAATAAACTAAACATAAATTTAATATTAATACACTAAACATGTATTTAATATTAATACAAAAACATGTATTTAATTTTAATAAACTAAACACATATTTAATATTAATACACTAAACATGTATTAAATATTCATTCACTAAACATGTATTTAATATTCATTCAATAAACATGTAGTTATTATTCTTACACTTAGTATGTATTTAATATTAATACAAAAACATGTATTTAATATTAATACACTAAACATGTATTTAATATTTATACACTAAACATGTATTTAATATTCATACACTAAACATGTATTTAATATTCATACATTAAACATGTATTTAATATTCATACACTAAACATGTATTTAATATTTATACACTAAACATGTATTTAATATTCATACACTAAACATGTATTTAATATTTATACAAAAACATGTATTTCATTTTAATAAACTAAACATATATTTAATATTAATACACTAAACATGTATTTAATATTTATACACTAAACATGTATTTAATATTCATACACTAAACATGTAGTTATTATTTATACACTTAACATGTATTTAATATTAATACAGTAAACATGTATTTAATATTAATACACTAAACAAGTATTTAATATTAATACAAAAACATGTATTTAATTTTAATAAACTAAATATATATTTAATATTAATACACTAAACATGTATTTATTATTCATAAACTAAACATGTATTTAACATTTATACACTAAACATGTATTTAATATTCATACACTAAACATGTATTTAATTTTTAATAAACTAAACATATATTTAATATTAATACACTAAACATGTATTTAATATTTATACACAAACATGTATTTAATATTCATACACTAAACATGTATTTAATATTAATACACTAAACATGTATTTAATATTTATACACTAAACATGTATTTAATATTAATACAAAAACATGTATTTAAATTTAATAAACTAAACATATATTTAATATTCATACACTAAACATGTATTTAACATTTATACACTAAACATGTATTTAATATTAATACACTAAACATGTATTTAATATTAATACACTAAACATGTATTTAATATTAATACAAAAACATGTATTTAATTTGAATAAACTAAACATAAATTTAATATTAATACACTAAACATGTATTTAATATTAATACAAAAACATGTATTTAATTTTAATAAACTAAACACATATTTAATATTAATACACTAAACATGTATTAAATATTCATTCACTAAACATGTATTTAATATTCATTCAATAAACATGTAGTTATTATTCTTACACTTAGTATGTATTTAATATTAATACAAAAACATGTATTTAATATTAATACACTAAACATGTATTTAATATTAATACACTAAACATGTATTTAATATTTATACACTAAACATGTATTTAATATTCATACACTAAACATGTATTTAATATTCATACATTAAACATGTATTTAATATTCATACACTAAACATGTATTTAATATTTATACACTAAACATGTATTTAATATTCATACACTAAACATGTATTTAATATTTATACAAAAACATGTATTTCATTTTAATAAACTAAACATATATTTAATATTAATACACTAAACATGTATTTAATATTTATACACTAAACATGTATTTAATATTCATACACTAAACATGTAGTTATTATTTATACACTTAACATGTATTTAATATTAATACAGTAAACATGTATTTAATATTAATACACTAAACAAGTATTTAATATTAATACAAAAACATGTATTTAATTTTAATAAACTAAATATATATTTAATATTAATACACTAAACATGTATTTATTATTCATAAACTAAACATGTATTTAACATTTATACACTAAACATGTATTTAATATTCATACACTAAACATGTATTTAATTTTTAATAAACTAAACATATATTTAATATTAATACACTAAACATGTATTTAATATTTATACACAAACATGTATTTAATATTCATACACTAAACATGTATTTAATATTCATACACTAAACATGTATTTAATATTAATACAAAAACATGTATTTAAGTTTAATAAACTAAACATATATTTAATATTAATACACTAAACATGTATTCAATATTCATACACAAACATGTATTTAATATTCATAAACAAAACGTGTGTTTAATATTCATACAATAAACATGTATTTAATATTAATACAGTAAACATGTATTTAATATTAATACACTAAACAAGTATTTAATATTAATACAAAAACATGTATTTAATTTTAATAAACTAAATATATATATAATATTAATACACTAAACATGTATTTATTATTCATAAACTAAACATGTATTTAACATTTATACACTAAACATGTATTTAATATTCATACACTAAACATGTATTTAATTTTTAATAAACTAAACATATATTTAATATTAATACACTAAGCATGTATTTAATATTTATACACTAAACATGTATTTAATATTCATACACTAAACATGTAGTTATTATTCATACACCAAACATGTATTTAATATTAATACAGTAAACATGTATTAAATATTTATACACTAAACATGTATTTAATATTCATTCAATAAACATGTAGTTATTATTCTTACACTTAATATGTATTTAATATTAATACAAAAACATGTATTTAATTTTAATAAACTAAACATATATTTAATATTAATACACTAAACATGTATTTAATATTTATACACTAAACATGTATTTAATATTCATACACTAAACATGTAGTTATTATTCATACACTAAACATGTATTTAATATTACTACAGTAAACATGTATTAAATATTTATACACTAAACATGTATTTAATATTAATACAAAAACATGTATTTAATTTTAATAAACTAAATATATATTTAATATTAATACACTAAACATGTATTTAATATTTTTACACTAAACGTGTATTTAATATTCATACACTAAAAGTGTATTTAATATTCATACACTAAACATGTGTTTAATATTAATACACTAAACATGTAGTTATTATTCATACACTAAACATGTATTTAATATTAATACACTAAACATGTATTTAATATTAATACACTAAATATGTATTTATTATATATCCACTAAACATGTATTTAATATTCATAAACTAAATATATATTTAATATTAATACACTAAACATGTATTTAATATTAATACACTAAACATGTATTTAATATTTTTACACTAAACATGTATTTAATATTCATACACTAAACATGTATTTAATATTCATACACTAAACATGTATTTAATATTAATACAAAAACTTGTATTGAATTGTAATAAACTAAATATATATTTAATATTAATACACTAAACTTGTATTTAATATTCATAAACTAAACATGTATTTAACATTTATACACTAAACATGTATTTAATATTCATACACTAAACATGTAGTTATTATTTATACACTAAACATGTATTTAATATTAATACAAAAACATGTATTTAATTTTAATAAACTAAACATATATTTAATATTATTACACTAAAAATGTACTTAATATTTATACACTGAACATGTATTTAATATTCATACACTAAACATGTATTTAATATTAATACAAAAACATGTATTTAAGTTTAATAAACTAAACATATATTTAATATTTATACACTAAACATGTATTTAATATTCATACACTAAACATGTATTTAATATTTATACAAAAACATGTATTTCATTTTAATAAACTAAACATATATTTAATATTAATACACTAAACATGTATTTAATATTTATACACTAAACATGTATTTAATATTCATACACTAAACATGTAGTTATTATTTATACACTTAACATGTATTTAATATTAATACAGTAAACATGTATTTAATATTAATACACTAAACAAGTATTTAATATTAATACAAAAACATGTATTTAATTTTAATAAACTAAATATATATTTAATATTAATACACTAAACATGTATTTATTATTCATAAACTAAACATGTATTTAACATTTATACACTAAACATGTATTTAATATTCATACACTAAACATGTATTTAATTTTTAATAAACTAAACATATATTTAATATTAATACACTAAACATGTATTTAATATTTATACACAAACATGTATTTAATATTCATACACTAAACATGTATTTAATATTCATACACTAAACATGTATTTAATATTAATACAAAAACATGTATTTAAGTTTAATAAACTAAACATATATTTAATATTAATACACTAAACATGTATTCAATATTCATACACAAACATGTATTTAATATTCATAAACAAAACGTGTGTTTAATATTCATACAATAAACATGTATTTAATATTAATACAGTAAACATGTATTTAATATTAATACACTAAACAAGTATTTAATATTAATACAAAAACATGTATTTAATTTTAATAAACTAAATATATATATAATATTAATACACTAAACATGTATTTATTATTCATAAACTAAACATGTATTTAACATTTATACACTAAACATGTATTTAATATTCATACACTAAACATGTATTTAATTTTTAATAAACTAAACATATATTTAATATTAATACACTAAGCATGTATTTAATATTTATACACTAAACATGTATTTAATATTCATACACTAAACATGTAGTTATTATTCATACACCAAACATGTATTTAATATTAATACAGTAAACATGTATTAAATATTTATACACTAAACATGTATTTAATATTCATTCAATAAACATGTAGTTATTATTCTTACACTTAATATGTATTTAATATTAATACAAAAACATGTATTTAATTTTAATAAACTAAACATATATTTAATATTAATACACTAAACATGTATTTAATATTTATACACTAAACATGTATTTAATATTCATACACTAAACATGTAGTTATTATTCATACACTAAACATGTATTTAATATTACTACAGTAAACATGTATTAAATATTTATACACTAAACATGTATTTAATATTAATACAAAAACATGTATTTAATTTTAATAAACTAAATATATATTTAATATTAATACACTAAACATGTATTTAATATTTTTACACTAAACGTGTATTTAATATTCATACACTAAAAGTGTATTTAATATTCATACACTAAACATGTGTTTAATATTAATACACTAAACATGTAGTTATTATTCATACACTAAACATGTATTTAATATTAATACACTAAACATGTATTTAATATTAATACACTAAATATGTATTTATTATATATCCACTAAACATGTATTTAATATTCATAAACTAAATATATATTTAATATTAATACACTAAACATGTATTTAATATTAATACACTAAACATGTATTTAATATTTTTACACTAAACATGTATTTAATATTCATACACTAAACATGTATTTAATATTCATACACTAAACATGTATTTAATATTAATACAAAAACTTGTATTGAATTGTAATAAACTAAATATATATTTAATATTAATACACTAAACTTGTATTTAATATTCATAAACTAAACATGTATTTAACATTTATACACTAAACATGTATTTAATATTCATACACTAAACATGTAGTTATTATTTATACACTAAACATGTATTTAATATTAATACAAAAACATGTATTTAATTTTAATAAACTAAACATATATTTAATATTATTACACTAAAAATGTACTTAATATTTATACACTGAACATGTATTTAATATTCATACACTAAACATTTAGTTATTAATTATACACTAAACATGTATTTAATATTAATACACTAAACATGTATTTAATATTAATACACCAAACATGTATTTAATATTTATACACTAAATATGTATTTAATATTCATACACTAGTCATGTATTTAATATTAATACACGAATCATGTATTTAATATTTATACACTAAATATGTATTTAATATTTATACACTTAACATGTATTTATTATTTATACACTAAATATGTATTTAATATTCATACATTAAAAATGTATTTAATATTCATACACTAAACATGTATTTAATATTCATACATTAAACATGTATTTAATATTTATACACTAAACATGTATTTAATATTCGTACACGAAACATGTATTTAATATTTATACACTAAACATGTATTTAATATTCATACATTAAACATGTATTTAATATTCATACACTAAACATGTATTTAATATTTATACACTAAACATGTATTTAATATTCATACACTAAACATGTATTTAATATTTATACACTAAACATGTATTTAATATTAATACAAAAACATGTATTTAATTTTAATAAACTAAACATATATTTAATATTCATACACTGAACATGTATTTAACATTTATACACTAAACATGTATTTAATATTCATACACTAAACATGTATTTAATATTAATACACTAAACATGGATTTAATATTAATACAAAAACATGTATTTAATTTTAATAAACTAAACATATATGTAATATTAATACACTAAACATGTATTTAATATTAATACACTAAACATGTATTAAATATTCATACACTAAACATGTATTTAATATTCATTCAATAAACATGTAGTTATTATTCTTACACTTAACATGTATTTAATATTAATACAAAAACATGTCCATCCATCCATCCATCATCTTCCGCTTATCCGAGGTCGGGTCGCGGGGGCAACAGCCTAAGCAGGGAAACCCAGACTTCCCTCTCCCCAGCCACTTCGTCTAGCTCTTCCCGGGGGATCCCGAGGCGTTCCCAGGCCAGCCGGGAGACATAGTCTTCCCAACGTGTCCTGGGTCTTCCCCGTGGCCTCCTACCGGTTGGACGTGCCCTAAACACCTCCCTAGGGAGGCGTTCGGGTGGCATCCTGACCAGATGGCCGAACCACCTCATCTGGCTCCTCTCGATGTGAAGGAGCAGCGGCTTTACTTTGAGTTCCTCCCGGATGGCAGAGCTTCTCACCCTATCTCTAAGGGAGAGCCCCGCCACACGGCGGAGGAAACTCATTTCGGCCGCTTGTACCCGTGATCTTATCCTTTCGGTCATGACCCAAAGCTCATGACCATAGGTGAGGATGGGAACGTAGATCGACCGGTAAATTGAGAGCTTTGCCTTCCGGCTCAGCTCCTTCTTCACCACAACGGACCGGTACAACGTCCGCATTACTGAAGACGCCGCACCGATCCGCCTGTTGATCTCACGATCCACTCTTCCCTCACTCGTGAACAAGACTCCTAGGTACTTGAACTCCTCCACTTGGGGCAGGGTCTCCTCCCCAACCCGGAGATGGCACTCCACCCTTTTCCGGGCGAGAACCATGGACTCGGACTTGGAGGTGCTGATTCTCATTCCGGTCGCTTCACACTCGGCTGCGAACCGATCCAGCGAGAGCTGAAGACCCCGGTCAGATGAAGCCATCAGGACCACATCATCTGCAAAAAGCAGAGACCTAATCCTGCGGTTACCAAACCGGAACCCCTCAACGCCTTGACTGCGCCTAGAAATTCTGTCCATAAAAGTTATGAACAGAATCGGTGACAAAGGACAGCCTTGGCGGAGTCCAACCCTCACTGGAAATGTGTTCGACTTACTGCCGGCAATGCGGACCAAGCTCTGGCACTGATCATACAGGGAGCGGACCGCCACAATAAGACAGTCCGATACCCCATACTCTCTGAGCACTCCCCACAGGACTTCCCGAGGGACACGGTCGAATGCCTTCTCCAAGTCCACAAAGCACATGTAGACTGGTTGGGCAAACTCCCATGCACCCTCAAGAACCCTGCCGAGGGTATAGAGCTGGTCCACAGTTCCACGACCAGGACGAAAACCACACTGTTCCTCCTGAATCCGAGGTTCGACTATCCGACGTAGCCTCCTCTCCAGTACACCTGAATAAACCTTACCGGGAAGGCTGAGGAGTGTGATCCCACGATAGTTGGAACACACCCTCCGGTCCCCCTTTTTGAAGAGAGGAACCACCACCCCGGTCTGCCAATCCAGAGGTACCGCCCCCGATGTCCACGCGATGCTGCAAAGTCTTGTCAACCAAGACAGCCCCACAGCATCCAGAGCCTTAAGGAACTCCGGGCGGATCTCGTCCACCCCTGGGGCCTTGCCACCGAGGAGCTTTTTAACTACCTCAGCGACCTCAGCCCCAGAAATAGGAGAGTCCACCACAGATTCCCCAGGCACTGCTTCCTCATAGGAAGACGTGTTGGTGGGATTGAGGAGGTCTTCGAAGTATTCCTTCCACCTGTCCACAACATCCGCAGTCGAGGTCAGCAGAACACCATCCGCACCATACACGGTGTTGATAGTGCACTGCTTCCCCTTCCTGAGGCGGCGGACGGTGGTCCAGAATCGCTTCGAAGCCGTCCGGAAGTCGTTTTCCATAGCTTCCCCGAACTCTTCCCATGTCCGAGTTTTTGCCTCCGCGACCGCTGAAGCTGCACACCGCTTGGCCTGTCGGTACCTGTCCACTGCCTCCGGAGTCCTATGAGTCAAAAGGACCCGATAGGACTCCTTCTTCAGCTTGACGGCATCCCTCACCGCCGGTGTCCACCAGGGGGTTTTAGGATTGCCGCCCCGACAGGCACCAACTACCTTGCGGCCACAGCTCCGATCTGCCGCCTCGACAATAGAGGTGCGGAACATGGTCCACTCGGACTCAATGTCCAGCACCTCCCTCGTGACATGTTCAAAGTTCTTCCGGAGGTGGGAATTGAAACTTTGTCTGACAGGAGACTCTGCCAGACGTTCCCAGCAGACCCTCACAATGCGTTTGGGCCTCCCAGGTCTGTCCGGCATCCTCCCCCACCATCGCAGCCAACTCACCACCAGGTGGTGATCGGTAGAAAGCTCCGCCTCTCTCTTCACCCGAGTGTCCATAACATGAGGCCGCAAATCCGATGACACAACTACAAAGTCGATCATGGAACTACGGCCTAGGGTGTCCTGGTGCCAAGTGCACATATGGACACCCTTATGTTTGAACATGGTGTTCGTTATGGACAAACTGTGACGAGCACAAAAGTCCAATAACAAAACACCACTCGGGTTCAGATCCGGGCGGCCATTCTTCCCAATCACGCCTCTCCAGGTTTCACTGTCGTTGCCAACGTGAGCGTTGAAGTCTCCCAGTAGGACAAGGGAATCACCCGGGGGAGCACTTTCCAGTACTCCCTCGAGCGTTCCCAAAAAGGGTGGGTACTCTGAACTGCTGTTTGGTGCATAAGCACAAACAACAGTCAGGACCCGTCCCCCCACCCGAAGGCGGAGGGAGGCTACCCTTTCGTCCACCGGGTTAAACTCCAACGTACAGGCTTTGAGTCGGGGGGAAACAAGAATTGCCACCCCAGCCCGTCGCCTCTCACTGCCGGCAACGCCAGAGTGGAAGAGGGTCCAATCCCTCTCGAGAGAAGTGGTTCCAGAGCCCTTGCTGTGCGTCGAAGTGAGTCCGACTATATCCAGCCGGAATTTCTCGACTTCGCGCACTAGCTCAGGCTCTTTCCCCCCCAGTGACGTGACGTTCCACGTCCCAAGAGCTAGCTTCTGTAGCCGAGGATCGGACCGCCAAGTGCCCTGCCTTCGGCTGTCGCCCAGCTCACAATGCACCCGACCTCTATGGCCCCTGCTATGGGTGGTGAGCCCATTGGAGGGGTGACCCACGTTGCCTCTTCGGGCTGTGCCCGGCCGGGCCCCATGGGAACAGGCCCGGCCACCAGGCGCTCGCCATCGTGCCCCACCTCCGGGCCTGGCTCCAGAGCGGGGCCCCGGTGACCCGCGTCCGGGCGAGGGAAATCTGGGTCCATGATGTTTCTTCTTCATATAGGTCTTCGAGCTGCTCTTTGTCTGATCCCTCACCTAGAACCTGTTTGCCTTGGGAGAACCTACCAGGGGGCATAAAGCCCCCGGACAACATAGCTCCTAGGATCATTGGGACACGCAAACTCCTCTACCACGATAAGGTTGCAGCTCAAAACATGTATTTAATTTTAATAAACTAAACATATATTTAATATTATTACACTAAACATATATTTAACATTTATACACTAAACATGAATTTAATATTAATACACTAAACATGTATTTGAGATTTATACACTTAACATGTATTTAATATTAATACAAAAACATGTATTTAATTTAAATAAACTAAATATATATATTTAATATTAATACACTAAACATGTATTTAATATTCATAAACTAAACATGTATTTAACATTTATACACTAAACATGTATTTAATATTTATACAAAAACATTTATTTAATTTTAATAAAGTAAACACATATTTAATATTAATACACTAAACATGTATTTAATATTTATACACTAAACATGTATTTAATATTCATAAACTAAACATGTATTTAACATTTATACACTAAACATGTATTTAATATTTATACAAAAACATGTATTTAATTTTAATAAAGTAAACACATATTTAATATTAATACACTAAACATGTATTTAATATTTATACACTAAACATGTATTTAATATTCATAAACTAAACATGTATTTAACATTTATACACTAAACATGTATTTAATATTCATACACTAAACATGTATTTAATATTAATACAAAACATGTATTTAATTTTAATAAACTAAATATATATTTAATATTAATACACTAAACATGTATTTAATATTAATACACTAAACATGTATTTAATATTCATAAACTAAACATGTATTTAATATTCATACACTAAATGTGTATTTAATATTCATACACTAAACATGTATTTAATATTAATACAAAAACATGTATTTAAGTTTAATAAACTAAACATATATTTAATATTGATACACTAAACATGTATTTAATATTCATACACAAACATGTATTTAATATTCATACACTAAACATGTATTTAATATTCATACACTAAACATGTATTTAATATTAATACAAAAACATGTATTTAAGTTTAATAAACTAAACATATATTTAATATTAATACACTAAACATGTATTCAAATTTCATACACAAACATGTATTTAATATTCATAAACAAAACGTGTATTTAATATTCATACAATAAACATGTATTTAATATTCGTACACTAAACATGTATTTAATATTAATACACTGAACATGTATTTAATATTCATAAACTAAACATGTATTTAAAATTCATACACTAAATGTGTATTTAATCTTCATACACTAAACATGTATTTAATATTAATACAAAAACATGTATTTAATTTTAATAAACTAAACATATAAATTTATGTCCATACACTAAACATGTATTAAATATTCATACACTAAACATGTATTTAATATTCATTCAATAAACATATAGTTATTATTTTTACACTTAATATGTATTTAATATTAATACAAAAACATTTATTTAATTTTAATAAACTAAACATATATTTAATATTAATACACTAAACATGTATTTAATATTGTTACACTAAACGTGTATTTAATATTTACACACTAAAAGTGTATTTAATATTAATACACTAAACATGTATTTAATATTTATACACTAAACATGTATTTAATATTCATACACTGAACATGTATTTAATATTCATAAACCAAATATGTATTTAATATTCATACACTAAATGTGTATTTAATATTCATACACAAAACATGTATTTAATATTAATACAAAAACATGTATTTAAGTTTAATAAACTAAACATATATTTAATATTAATACACTAAACATGTATTTAATATTCATACACAAACATGTATTTAATATTCATACACTAAACATGTATTTAATATCAATACAAAAACATTTATTTAAGTTTAATAAACTAAACATATATTTAATATCAATACACTAAACATGTATTTAATATTCATACACAAACATGTATTTAATATTCATACACTAAACATGTATTTAATATTCATACACTAAACATGTATTTAATATTCATACACTAAACATGTATTTAATATTAATACACTGAACATGTATTTAATAATCATATACCAAACATATATGTAATTATATACTAATCATATATTTAATATTCATACAGTAAACATGTATTTATTATCCTCTAAAAAGGCACACTTGGAAATAATGAATTTCTTTATGTGTGCAGTTGCGGCAGAAGTCCACAGGAGGGCGCACGTTCCCTCTTAATAAGTCCGGTCCTCTCCGTCTCTCTATCTCTCTTTTTCCTTTTTTTTTGTTTCTTTTATTTTTTTTTACATAAATTGGCCCTTGTGTGTGAATGTGAGTGTGAATGTTGTCTGTCTATCTGTGTTGGCCCTGCGATGAGGTGGCGACTTGTCCAGGGTGTACCCCGCCTTCCGCCCGATTGTAGCTGAGATAGGCGCCAGCGCCCCCCGCGACCCCGAACAGGAATAAGCGGCAGAAAATGGATGGATGGATGGATGGAAGTTTGGTTTCTCATACACTTATATTTATACACTAAACATGTATTTAATATTAATACACTAAACATGTATTTAATATTAATACACTAAACATGTATTTAATATTAGTACAAAAACATATATTTAAATTTAATAAACTAAACATATATTTAATATTCATACACTAAACATGTATTTAACATTTATACACTAAACATGTATTTAATATTAATACACTAAACATGTATTTAATATTAATACACTAAACATGTATTTAATATTAATACAAAAACATGTATTTAATTTTAATAAACTAAACATATATTTAATATTAATACACTAAACATGTATTTAATATTAATACAAAAACATGTATTTAATTTTAATAAACTAAACACATATTTAATATTAATACACTAAACATGTATTAAATATTCATACACTAAACATGTATTTAATATTCATTCAATAAACATGTAGTTATTATTCTTACACTTAACATGTATTGAATATTAATACAAAAACATGTATTTAATATTAATACACTAAACATGTATTTAATATTAATACACTAAACATGTATTCAATATTTATACACTAAACATGTATTTAATATTCATACACTAAACATGTATTTAATATTAATACACTAAACATGTATTTAATATTTATACACTAAACATGTATTTAATATTAATACAAAACATGTATTTAATTTTAATAAACTAAATATATATTTAATATTAATACACTAAACTTGTATTTAATATTCATAAACTAATCATGTATTTAACATTCATACACTAAACATGTATTTAATATTTATACACTAAACCTGTAGTTATTATTCATACACTAAACATGTATTTAATATTAATACACTAAACCTGTATTTAATATTTATACACTAAACATGTATTTAATACTAATACAAAAACATTTATTTAATTTTAATAAAGTAAACACATATTTAATATTAATACACTAAACATGTATTTAATATTTATACACTAAACATGTATTTAATATTAATACACTAAATATTTATTTATTATTTATCCACTAAACCTGTATTTAATATTTATACACTGAACATGTATTTAATATTAATACAAAAACATGTATTTAAGTTTAATAAACTAAACATATATTTAATATTAATACACTAATCATGTATTTAATATTTATACACAAACATGTATTTAATATTGATACAAAAACATGTATTTAATTTTAATACAGTAAACATCTATTTAATATTAATACAAAAACATGTATTTAATTTTAATAAACTAAACATTTAATATCAATACACTAAACATGTATTTAATATTCATACACTAAACATGTAGTTATTATTCATACACTAAACATGTATTTAATATTAATACACTAAAACTGTATTTAATATTTATACACTAAACATGTATTTAATATTAATACACTAAACATGTATTTAATATTTATACACTAAACATGTATTTAATATTAATACACTAAATATGTATTTGTTATATATCCACTAAACATGTATTTAATATTCATAAACTAAACATGTATTTAATATTCATACACTAAACATGTATTTAATATTCATACACAAAACATGTATTTAATATTAATACAAAAACATGTATTTAAGTTTAATAAACTAAACATATATTTAATATTAATTCACTAAACATGTATTGAATATTCATACACTAAACATGTATTTAATATTCATACAGTAAACATGTATTTAATATTCATACACTAAACATGTATTTAATATTAATACACTAAACATGTATTTAATATTTATACACTAAACATGTATTTAATATTAATACAAAAACATTTATTTAATTTTAATAAACTAAACATGTATTTAATATTCATACACTAAACATATATTTAACATTCATACACTAAACATGAATCTAATATTAATACACTAAACATGTATTTGAGATTTATACACTTAACATGTATTTAATATTAATACAAAAACATGTATTTAATTTTAATAAACTAAACATATATTTAATATTATTACACTAAACATATATTTAACATTTATACACTAAACATGAATTTAATATTAATACAGTAAACATGTATTTGAGATTTATACACTTAACATGTATTTAATATTAATACAAAAACATGTATTTAATTTTAATAAACTAAACATATATTTAATATTATTACACTAAACATGTATTTAATATTTATACACTAAACATGTATTTAATATTCATACACTAAACATTTAGTTATTATTTATACACTAAACATGTATTTAATATTGATACACTAAACATGTATTTAATATTAATACACCAAACATGTATTTAATATTTATACACTAATCATGTATTTAATATTAATACACTAATCATGTATTTAATATGTATACACTAAATATGTATTTAATATTTATACACTTAACATGTATTTAATATTTATACACGAAACATATATTTAATATTTATACACTAAACATGTATTTAATATTCATACACTAAACATGTATTTAATATTCATACATTTAACATGTATTTAATATTCATACACTAAACATGTATTTAATATTTATACACTAAACATGTATTTAATATTCATACACTAAACATGTATTTAATATTTATACAAAAACATGTATTTAATTTTAATAAACTAAACATATATTTAATATTAATACACTAAACATGTATTTAATATGTATACACTAAACATGTATTTAATATTCATACACTAAACATGTAGTTATTATTTATACACTAAACATGTATTTAATATTAATACAGTAAACATGTATTTAATATTAATACACTAAACAAGTATTTAATATTAATACAAAAACATGTATTTAATTTTAATAAACTAAATATATATATAATATTAATACACTAAACATGTATTTATTATTCGTAAACTAAACATGTATTTAACATCTATACACTAAACATGTATTTAATATTCATACACTAAACATGTATTTAATATTAATACACTAAACATGTATTTAATATTTATACACTAAACATGTATTTAATATTAATACAAAACATGTATTTAATTTTAATAAACTAAATATATATTTAATATTAATACACTAAACTTGTATTTAATATTCATAAACTAATCATGTATTTAACATTCATACACTAAACATGTATTTAATATTTATACACTAAACCTGTAGTTATTATTCATACACTAAACATGTATTTAATATTAATACACTAAACCTGTATTTAATATTTATACACTAAACATGTATTTAATACTAATACAAAAACATTTATTTAATTTTAATAAAGTAAACACATATTTAATATTAATACACTAAACATGTATTTAATATTTATACACTAAACATGTATTTAATATTAATACACTAAATATTTATTTATTATTTATCCACTAAACCTGTATTTAATATTTATACACTGAACATGTATTTAATATTAATACAAAAACATGTATTTAAGTTTAATAAACTAAACATATATTTAATATTAATACACTAATCATGTATTTAATATTTATACACAAACATGTATTTAATATTGATACAAAAACATGTATTTAATTTTAATACAGTAAACATCTATTTAATATTAATACAAAAACATGTATTTAATTTTAATAAACTAAACATTTAATATCAATACACTAAACATGTATTTAATATTCATACACTAAACATGTAGTTATTATTCATACACTAAACATGTATTTAATATTAATACACTAAAACTGTATTTAATATTTATACACTAAACATGTATTTAATATTAATACACTAAACATGTATTTAATATTTATACACTAAACATGTATTTAATATTAATACACTAAATATGTATTTGTTATATATCCACTAAACATGTATTTAATATTCATAAACTAAACATGTATTTAATATTCATACACTAAACATGTATTTAATATTCATACACAAAACATGTATTTAATATTAATACAAAAACATGTATTTAAGTTTAATAAACTAAACATATATTTAATATTAATTCACTAAACATGTATTGAATATTCATACACTAAACATGTATTTAATATTCATACAGTAAACATGTATTTAATATTCATACACTAAACATGTATTTAATATTAATACACTAAACATGTATTTAATATTTATACACTAAACATGTATTTAATATTAATACAAAAACATTTATTTAATTTTAATAAACTAAACATGTATTTAATATTCATACACTAAACATATATTTAACATTCATACACTAAACATGAATCTAATATTAATACACTAAACATGTATTTGAGATTTATACACTTAACATGTATTTAATATTAATACAAAAACATGTATTTAATTTTAATAAACTAAACATATATTTAATATTATTACACTAAACATATATTTAACATTTATACACTAAACATGAATTTAATATTAATACAGTAAACATGTATTTGAGATTTATACACTTAACATGTATATAATATTAATACAAAAACATGTATTTAATTTTAATAAACTAAACATATATTTAATATTATTACACTAAACATGTATTTAATATTTATACACTAAACATGTATTTAATATTCATACACTAAACATTTAGTTATTATTTATACACTAAACATGTATTTAATATTGATACACTAAACATGTATTTAATATTAATACACCAAACATGTATTTAATATTTATACACTAATCATGTATTTAATATTAATACACTAATCATGTATTTAATATGTATACACTAAATATGTATTTAATATTTATACACTTAACATGTATTTAATATTTATACACGAAACATATATTTAATATTTATACACTAAACATGTATTTAATATTCATACACTAAACATGTATTTAATATTCATACATTTAACATGTATTTAATATTCATACACTAAACATGTATTTAATATTTATACACTAAACATGTATTTAATATTCATACACTAAACATGTATTTAATATTTATACAAAAACATGTATTTAATTTTAATAAACTAAACATATATTTAATATTAATACACTAAACATGTATTTAATATGTATACACTAAACATGTATTTAATATTCATACACTAAACATGTAGTTATTATTTATACACTAAACATGTATTTAATATTAATACAGTAAACATGTATTTAATATTAATACACTAAACAAGTATTTAATATTAATACAAAAACATGTATTTAATTTTAATAAACTAAATATATATATAATATTAATACACTAAACATGTATTTATTATTCGTAAACTAAACATGTATTTAACATCTATACACTAAACATGTATTTAATATTCATACACTAAACATGTATTTAATTTTTAATAAACTAAACATATATTTAATATTAATACACTAAACATGTATTTAATATTTATACACTAAACATGTATTTAATATTCATACACTAAACATGTAGTTATTATTCATACACCAAACATGTATTTAATATTAATACAGTAAACATGTATTAAATATTTATACACTAAACATGTATTTAATATTCATTCAATAAACATGTAGTTATTATTCTTACACTTAATATGTATTTAATATTAATACAAAAACATGTATTTAATTTTAATAAACTAAACATATATTTAATATTAATACACTAAACATGTATTTAATATTTATACACTAAACATGTATTTAATATTCATACACTAAACATGTAGTTATTATTCATACACTAAACATGTATTTAATATTACTACAGTAAACATGTATTAAATATTTATACACTAAACATGTATTTAATATTAATACAAAAACATGTATTTAATTTTAATAAACTAAATATATATTTAATATTAATACACTAAACATGTATTTAATATTTTTACACTAAACGTGTATTTAATATTCATACACTAAAAGTGTATTTAATATTCATACACTAAACATGTGTTTAATATTAATACACTAAACATGTAGTTATTATTCATACACTAAACATATATTTAATATTAATACACTAAACATGTATTTAATATTAATACACTAAATATGTATTTATTATATATCCACTAAACATGTATTTAATATTCATAAACTAAATATATATTTAATATTAATACACTAAACATGTATTTAATATTAATACACTAAACATGTATTTAATATTTTTACACTAAACATGTATTTAATATTCATACACTAAACATGTATTTAATATTCATACACTAAACATGTATTTAATATTAATACAAAAACTTGTATTGAATTGTAATAAACTAAATATATATTTAATATTAATACACTAAACTTGTATTTAATATTCATAAACTAAACATGTATTTAACATTTATACACTAAACATGTATTTAATATTCATACACTAAACATGTAGTTATTATTTATACACTAAACATGTATTTAATATTAATACAAAAACATGTATTTAATTTTAATAAACTAAACATATATTTAATATTATTACACTAAAAATGTACTTAATATTTATACACTGAACATGTATTTAATATTCATACACTAAACATTTAGTTATTAATTATACACTAAACATGTATTTAATATTAATACACTAAACATGTATTTAATATTAATACACTAAACATGTATTTAATATTAATACACTAAATATGTATTTAATATTCATACACTAGTCATGTATTTAATATTAATACACGAATCATGTATTTAATATTTATACACTAAATATGTATTTAATATTTATACACTTAACATGTATTTATTATTTATACACTAAATATGTATTTAATATTCATACATTAAAAATGTATTTAATATTCATACACTAAACATGTATTTAATATTCATACATTAAACATGTATTTAATATTTATACACTAAACATGTATTTAATATTCGTACACGAAACATGTATTCAATATTTATACACTAAACATGTATTTAATATTCATACATTAAACATGTATTTAATATTCATACACTAAATATGTATTTAATATTTATACACTAAACATGTATTTAATATTCATACACTAAACATGTATTTAATATTTATACACTAAACATGTATTTAATATTAATACAAAAACATGTATTTAATTTTAATAAACTAAACATATATTTAATATTCATACACTGAACATGTATTTAACATTTATACACTAAACATGTATTTAATATTCATACACTAAACATGTATTTAATATTAATACACTAAACATGGATTTAATATTAATACAAAAACATGTATTTAATTTTAATAAACTAAACATATATGTAATATTAATACACTAAACATGTATTTAATATTAATACACTAAACATGTATTAAATATTCATACACTAAACATGTATTTAATATTCATTCAATAAACATGTAGTTATTATTCTTACACTTAACATGTATTTAATATTAATACAAAAACATGTCCATCCATCCATCCATCATCTTCCGCTTATCCGAGGTCGGGTCGCGGGGGCAACAGCCTAAGCAGGGAAACCCAGACTTCCCTCTCCCCAGCCACTTCGTCTAGCTCTTCCCGGGGGATCCCGAGGCGTTCCCAGGCCAGCCGGGAGACATAGTCTTCCCAACGTGTCCTGGGTCTTCCCCGTGGCCTCCTACCGGTTGGACGTGCCCTAAACACCTCCCTAGGGAGGCGTTCGGGTGGCATCCTGACCAGATGCCCGAACCACCTCATCTGGCTCCTCTCGATGTGAAGGAGCAGCGGCTTTACTTTGAGTTCCTCCCGGATGGCAGAGCTTCTCACCCTATCTCTAAGGGAGAGCCCCGCCACACGGCGGAGGAAACTCATTTCGGCCGCTTGTACCCGTGATCTTATCCTTTCGGTCATGACCCAAAGCTCATGACCATAGGTGAGGATGGGAACGTAGATCGACCGGTAAATTGAGAGCTTTGCCTTCCGGCTCAGCTCCTTCTTCACCACAACGGACCGGTACAACGTCCGCATTACTGAAGACGCCGCACCGATCCGCCTGTTGATCTCACGATCCACTCTTCCCTCACTCGTGAACAAGACTCCTAGGTACTTGAACTCCTCCACTTGGGGCAGGGTCTCCTCCCCAACCCGGAGATGGCACTCCACCCTTTTCCGGGCGAGAACCATGGACTCGGACTTGGAGGTGCTGATTCTCATTCCGGTCGCTTCACACTCGGCTGCGAACCGATCCAGCGAGAGCTGAAGACCCCGGTCAGATGAAGCCATCAGGACCACATCATCTGCAAAAAGCAGAGACCTAATCCTGCGGTTACCAAACCGGAACCCCTCAATGCCTTGACTGCGCCTAGAAATTCTGTCCATAAAAGTTATGAACAGAATCGGTGACAAAGGACAGCCTTGGCGGAGTCCAACCCTCACTGGAAATGTGTTCGACTTACTGCCGGCAATGCGGACCAAGCTCTGGCACTGATCGTACAGGGAGCGGACCGCCACAATAAGACAGTCCGATACCCCATACTCTCTGAGCACTCCCCACAGGACTTCCCGAGGGACACGGTCGAATGCCTTCTCCAAGTCCACAAAGCACATGTAGACTGGTTGGGCAAACTCCCATGCACCCTCAAGAACCCTGCCGAGGGTATAGAGCTGGTCCACAGTTCCACGACCAGGACGAAAACCACACTGTTCCTCCTGAATCCGAGGTTCGACTATCCGACGTAGCCTCCTCTCCAGTACACCTGAATAAACCTTACCGGGAAGGCTGAGGAGTGTGATCCCACGATAGTTGGAACACACCCTCCGGTCCCCCTTTTTGAAGAGAGGAACCACCACCCCGGTCTGCCAATCCAGAGGTACCGCCCCCGATGTCCACGCGATGCTGCAAAGTCTTGTCAACCAAGACAGCCCCACAGCATCCAGAGCCTTAAGGAACTCCGGGCGGATCTCGTCCACCCCTGGGGCCTTGCCACCGAGGAGCTTTTTAACTACCTCAGCGACCTCAGCCCCAGAAATAGGAGAGTCCACCACAGATTCCCCAGGCACTGCTTCCTCATAGGAAGACGTGTTGGTGGGATTGAGGAGGTCTTCGAAGTATTCCTTCCACCTGTCCACAACATCCGCAGTCGAGGTCAGCAGAACACCATCCGCACCATACACGGTGTTGATAGTGCACTGCTTCCCCTTCCTGAGGCGGCGGACGGTGGTCCAGAATCGCTTCGAAGCCGTCCGGAAGTCGTTTTCCATAGCTTCCCCGAACTCTTCCCATGTCCGAGTTTTTGCCTCCGCGACCGCTGAAGCTGCACACCGCTTGGCCTGTCGGTACCTGTCCACTGCCTCCGGAGTCCTATGAGTCAAAAGGACCCGATAGGACTCCTTCTTCAGCTTGACGGCATCCCTCACCGCCGGTGTCCACCAGGGGGTTTTAGGATTGCCGCCCCGACAGGCACCAACTACCTTGCGGCCACAGCTCCGATCTGCCGCCTCGACAATAGAGGTGCGGAACATGGTCCACTCGGACTCAATGTCCAGCACCTCCCTCGTGACATGTTCAAAGTTCTTCCGGAGGTGGGAATTGAAACTTTGTCTGACAGGAGACTCTGCCAGACGTTCCCAGCAGACCCTCACAATGCGTTTGGGCCTCCCAGGTCTGTCCGGCATCCTCCCCCACCATCGCAGCCAACTCACCACCAGGTGGTGATCGGTAGAAAGCTCCGCCCCTCTCTTCACCCGAGTGTCCATAACATGAGGCCGCAAATCCGATGACACAACTACAAAGTCGATCATGGAACTACGGCCTAGGGTGTCCTGGTGCCAAGTGCACATATGGACACCCTTATGTTTGAACATGGTGTTCGTTATGGACAAACTGTGACGAGCACAAAAGTCCAATAACAAAACACCACTCGGGTTCAGATCCGGGCGGCCATTCTTCCCAATCACGCCTCTCCAGGTTTCACTGTCGTTGCCAACGTGAGCGTTGAAGTCTCCCAGTAGGACAAGGGAATCACCCGGGGGAGCACTTTCCAGTACTCCCTCGAGCGTTCCCAAAAAGGGTGGGTACTCTGAACTGCTGTTTGGTGCATAAGCACAAACAACAGTCAGGACCCGTCCCCCCACCCGAAGGCGGAGGGAGGCTACCCTTTCGTCCACCGGGTTAAACTCCAACGTACAGGCTTTGAGTCGGGGGGAAACAAGAATTGCCACCCCAGCCCGTCGCCTCTCACTGCCGGCAACGCCAGAGTGGAAGAGGGTCCAATCCCTCTCGAGAGAAGTGGTTCCAGAGCCCTTGCTGTGCGTCGAAGTGAGTCCGACTATATCCAGCCGGAATTTCTCGACTTCGCGCACTAGCTCAGGCTCTTTCCCCCCCAGTGACGTGACGTTCCACGTCCCAAGAGCTAGCTTCTGTAGCCGAGGATCGGACCGCCAAGTGCCCTGCCTTCGGCTGTCGCCCAGCTCACAATGCACCCGACCTCTATGGCCCCTGCTATGGGTGGTGAGCCCATTGGAGGGGTGACCCACGTTGCCTCTTCGGGCTGTGCCCGGCCGGGCCCCATGGGAACAGGCCCGGCCACCAGGCGCTCGCCATCGTGCCCCACCTCCGGGCCTGGCTCCAGAGCGGGGCCCCGGTGACCCGCGTCCGGGCGAGGGAAATCTGGGTCCATGATGTTTCTTCTTCATATAGGTCTTCGAGCTGCTCTTTGTCTGATCCCTCACCTAGAACCTGTTTGCCTTGGGAGAACCTACCAGGGGGCATAAAGCCCCCGGACAACATAGCTCCTAGGATCATTGGGACACGCAAACTCCTCTACCACGATAAGGTTGCAGCTCAAAACATGTATTTAATTTTAATAAACTAAACATATATTTAATATTATTACACTAAACATATATTTAACATTTATACACTAAACATGAATTTAATATTAATACACTAAACATGTATTTGAGATTTATACACTTAACATGTATTTAATATTAATACAAAAACATGTATTTAATTTAAATAAACTAAATATATATATTTAATATTAATACACTAAACATGTATTTAATATTCATAAACTAAACATGTATTTAACATTTATACACTAAACATGTATTTAATATTTATACAAAAACATTTATTTAATTTTAATAAAGTAAACACATATTTAATATTAATACACTAAACATGTATTTAATATTTATACACTAAACATGTATTTAATATTCATAAACTAAACATGTATTTAACATTTATACACTAAACATGTATTTAATATTCATACACTAAACATGTATTTAATATTAATACAAAACATGTATTTAATTTTAATAAACTAAATATATATTTAATATTAATACACTAAACATGTATTTAATATTAATACACTAAACATGTATTTAATATTCATAAACTAAACATGTATTTAATATTCATACACTAAATGTGTATTTAATATTCATACACTAAACATGTATTTAATATTAATACAAAAACATGTATTTAAGTTTAATAAACTAAACATATAGTTAATATTGATACACTAAACATGTATTTAATATTCATACACAAACATGTATTTAATATTCATACACTAAACATGTATTTAATATTCATACACTAAACATGTATTTAATATTCATACACTAAACATGTATTTAATATTAATACAAAAACATGTATTTAAGTTTAATAAACTAAACATATATTTAATATTAATACACTAAACATGTATTCAATATTCATACACAAACATGTATTTAATATTCATAAACAAAACGTGTATTTAATATTCATACAATAAACATGTATTTAATATTCATACACTAAACATGTATTTAATATTAATACACTGAACATGTATTTAATATTCATAAACTAAACATGTATTTAAAATTCATACACTAAATGTGTATTTAATCTTCATACACTAAACATGTATTTAATATTAATACAAAAACATGTATTTAATTTTAATAAACTAAACATATAAATGTATGTCCATACACTAAACATGTATTAAATATTCATACACTAAACATGTATTTAATATTCATTCAATAAACATGTAGTTATTATTTTTACACTTAATATGTATTTAATATTAATACAAAAACATTTATTTAATTTTAATAAACTAAACATATATTTAATATTAATACACTAAACATGTATTTAATATTGTTACACTAAACGTGTATTTACTATTTACACACTAAAAGTGTATTTAATATTAATACACTAAACATGTATTTAATATTTATACACTAAACATGTATTTAATATTCATACACTGAACATGTATTTAATATTCATAAACCAAATATGTATTTAATATTCATACACTAAATGTGTATTTAATATTCATACACAAAACATGTATTTAATATTAATACAAAAACATGTATTTAAGTTTAATAAACTAAACATATATTTAATATTAATACACTAAACATGTATTTAATATTCATACACAAACATGTATTTAATATTCATACACTAAACATGTATTTAATATCAATACAAAAACATTTATTTAAGTTTAATAAACTAAACATATATTTAATATCAATACACTAAACATGTATTTAATATTCATACACAAACATGTATTTAATATTCATACACTAAACATGTATTTAATACTTATACACTAAACATGTATTTAATATTCATACACTAAACATGTATTTAATATTAATACACTGAACATGTATTTAATAATCATATACCAAACATATATGTAATTATATACTAATCATATATTTAATATTCATACAGTAAACATGTATTTATTATCCTCTAAAAAGGCACACTTGGAAATAATGAATTTCTTTATGTGTGCAGTTGCGGCAGAAGTCCACAGGAGGGCGCACGTTCCCTCTTAATAAGTCCGGTCCTCTCCGTCTCTCTATCTCTCTTTTTCCTTTTTTTTTGTTTCTTTTATTTTTTTTTACATAAATTGGCCCTTGTGTGTGAATGTGAGTGTGAATGTTGTCTGTCTATCTGTGTTGGCCCTGCGATGAGGTGGCGACTTGTCCAGGGTGTACCCCGCCTTCAGCCCGATTGTAGCTGAGATAGGCGCCAGCGCCCCCCGCGACCCCGAACAGGAATAAGCGGCAGAAAATGGATGGATGGATGGATGGAAGTTTGGTTTCTCATACACTTATATTTATACACTAAACATGTATTTAATATTAATACACTAAACATGTATTTAATATTAATACACTAAACATGTATTTAATATTAGTACAAAAACATATATTTAAATTTAATAAACTAAACATATATTTAATATTCATACACTAAACATGTATTTAACATTTATACACTAAACATGTATTTAATATTAATACACTAAACATGTATTTAATATTAATACACTAAACATGTATTTAATATTAATACAAAAACATGTATTTAATTTTAATAAACTAAACATATATTTAATATTAATACACTAAACATGTATTTAATATTAATACAAAAACATGTATTTAATTTTAATAAACTAAACACATATTTAATATTAATACACTAAACATGTATTAAATATTCATACACTAAACATGTATTTAATATTCATTCAATAAACATGTAGTTATTATTCTTACACTTAACATGTATTGAATATTAATACAAAAACATGTATTTAATATTAATACACTAAACATGTATTTAATATTAATACACTAAACATGTATTCAATACTTATACACTAAACATGTATTTAATATTCATACACTAAACATGTATTTAATATTAATACACTAAACATGTATTTAATATTTATACACTAAACATGTATTTAATATTAATACAAAACATGTATTTAATTTTAATAAACTGAATATATATTTAATATTAATACACTAAACTTGTATTTAATATTCATAAACTAATCATGTATTTAACATTCATACACTAAACATGTATTTAATATTTATACACTAAACCTGTAGTTATTATTCATACACTAAACATGTATTTAATATTAATACACTAAACCTGTATTTAATATTTATACACTAAACATGTATTTAATACTAATACAAAAACATTTATTTAATTTTAATAAAGTAAACACATATTTAATATTAATACACTAAACATGTATTTAATTTTTATACACTAAACATGTATTTAATATTAATACACTAAATATTTATTTATTATTTATCCACTAAACCTGTATTTAATATTTATACACTGAACATGTATTTAATATTAATACAAAAACATGTATTTAAGTTTAATAAACTAAACATATATTTAATATTAATACACTAATCATGTATTTAATATTTATACACAAACATGTATTTAATATTGATACAAAAACATGTATTTAATTTTAATACAGTAAACATCTATTTAATATTAATACAAAAACATGTATTTAATTTTAATAAACTAAACATTTAATATTAATACACTAAACATGTATTTAATATTCATACACTAAACATGTAGTTATTATTCATACACTAAACATGTATTTAATATTAATACACTAAAACTGTATTTAATATTTATACACTAAACATGTATTTAATATTAATACACTAAACATGTATTTAATATTTATACACTAAACATGTATTTAATATTAATACACTAAATATGTATTTGTTATATATCCACTAAACATGTATTTAATATTCATAAACTAAACATGTATTTAATATTCATACACTAAACGTGTATTTAATATTCATACACAAAACATGTATTTAAGTTTAATAAACTAAACATATATTTAATATTAATTCACTAAACATGTATTGAATATTCATACACTAAACATGTATTTAATATTCATACAGTAAACATGTATTTAATATTCATACACTAAACATGTATTTAATATTAATACACTAAACATCTATTTAATATTCATACACAAAACATGTATTTAATATTAATACAAAAACATGTATTTAAGTTTAATAAACTAAACATATATTTAATATTAATTCACTAAACATGTATTGAATATTCATACACTAAACATGTATTTAATATTCATACAGTAAACATGTATTTAATATTCATACACTAAACATGTATTTAATATTAATACACTAAACATGTATTTAATATTTATACACTAAACATGTATTTAATATTAATACAAAAACATTTATTTAATTTTAATAAACTAAACATGTATTTAATATTCATACACTAAACATATATTTAACATTCATACACTAAACATGAATCTAATATTAATACACTAAACATGTATTTGAGATTTATATACTTAACATGTATTTAATATTAATACAAAAACATGTATTTAATTTTAATAAACTAAACATATATTTAATATTATTACACTAAACATATATTTAACATTTATACACTAAACATGAATTTAATATTAATACAGTAAACATGTATTTGAGATTTATACACTTAACATGTATTTAATATTAATACAAAAACATGTATTTAATTTTAATAAACTAAACATATATTTAATCAATCAATCAATCAATGTTTACTTATATAGCCCTAAATCACTAGTGTCTCAAAGGGCTGCACAAACCACCACGACATCCTCGGTAGTCCCACATAAGGGCAAGGAAAACTCAAACCCAGTGGGACATCGGTGACAATAATGATCCAGTGGGACGTCTGTGACAATAATGATTATGAGAACCTTAGAGAGGAGGAAAGCAATGGATGTCGAGCGGGTCTAACATGATACTGTGAAAGTTCAATCCACAATGGATCCAACATAGTCGCGAGAGTCCAGTCCAAAGCGGGTCCAACTCAGCAGCGAGAGTCCCGTTCACAGCGGAGCCAGCAGGAAACCATCCCAAGCGGAGGCGGATCAGCAGCGCAGAGATGTCGAGGCGGATCAGCAGCGCAGAGATGTCCCCAGCCGATACACAGGCAAGCAGTACATGGCCACCGGATCGGACCGGACCCCCTCCACAGGGGAGAGTGGGACATAGAAGAAAAAGAAAAGAAACAGCAGATCAACTGGTCTAAAAAGGGAGTCTATTTAAAGGCTACAGTATACAAATGAGTTTTAAGGTGAGACTTAAATGCTTCTACTGAGGTGGCATCTCGAACTGTTACCGGGAGGGCATTCCAGAGTACTGGAGCCCGAACGGAAAACGCTCTATAGCCCGCAGACTTTTTTTGGGCTTTGGGAATCACTAACAAGCCGGAGTCCTTTGAACGCAGATTTCTTGCCGGGACATACGGTACAATACAATCGGCAAGATAGGATGGAGCTAGACCGTGTAGTATTTTATACGTAAGTAGTAAAACCTTAAAGTCACATCTTAAGTGCACAGGAAGCCAGTGCAGGTGAGCCAGTACAGGCGTAATGTGATCAAACTTTCTTGTTCTTGTCAAAAGTCTAGCAGCCGCATTTTGTACCAACTGTAATCTTTTAATGCTAGACATGGGGAGACCCGAAAATAATACGTTACAGTAGTCGAGGCGAGACGTAACAAACGCATGGATAATGATCTCAGCGTCTTTAGTGGACAGAATGGAGCGAATTTTAGCGATATTACGGAGATGAAAGAAGGCCGTTTTAGTAACGCTTTTAATGTGTGCCTCAAAGGAGAGAGTTGGGTCGAAGATAATACCCAGATTCTTTACCGTGTCGCCTTGTTTAATTGTTTGGTTGTCAAATGTTAGAGTTGTATTATTAAATAGAGTTCGGTGTCTAGCAGGACCGATAATCAGCATTTCCGTTTTTTTGGCGTTGAGTTGCAAAAAGTTAGCGGACATCCATTGTTTAATTTCATTAAGACACGCCTCCAGCTGACTACAATCCGGCGTGTTGGTCAGCTTTAGGGGCATGTAGAGTTGGGTGTCATCAGCATAACAGTGAAAGCTAACACCGTATTTGCGTATGATGTCACCTAGCGGCAGCATGTAGATGCTGAAGAGTGCAGGGCCAAGGACCGAACCCTGGGGAACTCCACACGTTACCTTAACGTAGTCCGAGGTCACATTGTTATGGGAGACACACTGCATCCTATCAGTAAGATAAGAGTTAAACCAAGACAGGGCTAAGTCTGACATACCAATTCGTGTTTTGATACGTTCTAATAAAATATTATGATCGACGGTATCGAAAGCAGCGCTAAGATCGAGGAGCAGCAACATAGATGACGCATCAGAATCCATCGTTAGCAATAGATCATTAGTCATTTTTGCGAGGGCTGTCTCCGTCGAGTGATTTGCCCTGAAACCGGATTGAAAGGTTTCACATAGATTGTTAGACGCTAAGTGTTCATTTAACTGCTCCGCAACAATTTTTTCGAGGATTTTTGAAATAAAGGGAAGGTGAGACACCGGTCGGTAGTTTACCATGAGGTCAGGATCGAGGTTAGGTCTTATAAGAAGAGGATGAATAACCGCTTTTTTGAATGCTAGGGGAACAGTGCCCGAGGAAAGTGATAAGTTTATAATATTTAGCACTGATGAACCTAATAATATAAAGAGCTCCTTGATCAGTTTCCCTGGAAGAGGGTCAAGTAAACATGTTGTTTGTTTTATTCCATTTACACGTTGTAACAATTCCTCTAATGTTATTTCCTCAAAACGAGAGAAACTATTTTGGAGGGCAGTATCCGCCGTATATACAATCGTGTCAGTGTTAATAGAACCCCGTTGTAGCTGGGACGCATTGTCTTTAATCTCCTTTCTAATGACTTCAATTTTCTTACTAAAGAATTGCATAAAGTCATCAGCTGAGTGGGTGGAGCTACTGGAAGGAGTACCTTGTTGGGTTAGCGATGCTACCGTACTAAACAAAAATTTAGGATCGTTTTTATTGCGGTGGATGAGATTTGAGTAATAATTAGCTTTAGCTAAGGTAAGCATGCGTTTATAAGTTATTAAACCATCACTCCATGCTTGATGGTGCACCTCAAGTTTAGTCGTGCGCCATTTGCGTTCCAGCTTTCTGCATAATAATTTCTGAGCTCTAGTTTCTTCTGTAAACCACGGGGTGCGCTTTTTTGGAGCCTTTTTTAACTTTAGCGGTGCTATGTTATCAATGGTTTCGCGCAGGGCGTCGTTAAAGTTGTTAGTGAGGTTATCAATAGAGCCCACATACTTTGGGAATGGTGCCATTACCGAGGGCAGTAGGTCAGCAAGAGCTGTCGTTGTGGCCGTATTAATGTTGCGGCTGCTATAGCAGTTATTATTATTATTAGTTTGACGAACATGCGTCTGAACCTCGAATTTTATAAGGTAATGATCGGACAATACTTTAGTATACGGGAGTATCGTAACTTTGGAAGCGGTGATACCCTTGACAAGCACTAGGTCTATCGTATTACCGTTGCGATGCGTGGGTTCATTTATTATTTGTGTGAGACCACAGCTATCAATTATAGTCTGGAGCGCTACGCACGGTGGGTCCGATGGGGTATTCATATGGATATTAAAGTCCCTCATTATAATTATATTATCGGCGTGTGTCACTAGATCAGCAACGAACTCTGAGAATTCATTGATAAAGTCCGAACAGGGCCCTGGGGGGCGGTAGATAACAGCCAGGTGTAGAGGCAGCGGTGTGACAGACCTCATAGTAAGCACCTCAAACGATTTATATTTATTATTTATGTTAGGACTAAGGTTAAAGTTTTCGTTGTATATTAGTGCGACCCACCCACCCCTTTTAAACGGACGGGCAATATGCGCATGTGTAAAGTTAGGAGGACATGCCTCATTTAGCGCAAAAAAGTCGTTTGGTTTAAGCCAGGTTTCGCTGAGACCGATGACGTTAAGATTGTTGTCTCTGATGATATCATTAACTAACAACGTTTTGGGAGACAATGATCTTATGTTTAAAAAACCTATATTATAGGTAGTGGGCTGTTTTAGGGAATTTTTGATCAAATTATCTGTAGTAGCAATATTAATAATGTTGTGTTTATTATGCCCAGTGCATTCAGTATAATTACGACCATATCTAGGAATTGATACGACGGGAATGTTCCGATTGTTTGATTGTTGCTTTGATAAACTGCACGCATCATGGTTAGCCTCCTCAGTAACGGGGATTTTCCGATTGTTTGTTTGTTGCTTTGATAAACTGCACGCATCATAGTTAGCCACCTCAGTAAAACACATGTCCAACTCTGAAACACTCAAAGCAGAAAAAACTTGTTCTAATTTAACTGACTCCTTACCCAGACCAGTAGTCTCGCATTTTCCATCTAAATCCGTCTTCAGGGTGGAGGGAAGTGGTGTTCTGTGGGGATTAGCCTTCTGCTTTGTTTTTAGCCCCGCTCGACATCCGCGTTTCCGATCACACCGCTGGCGTCTGCTCCGTAGACGGCCCCCGCTGCTACTAGACTCCGCTGCTTCACAGGCCGCTGGATGTAGCCGCCGACGTATCCCCATGCTAGTTAGCATGTTTAGCACGCCCGCGTCTATCAGTCCAAAACGGCCCGATGTGTCCATATCCAGAAGTGTCTGGCGGTCGTACGTGATCACGGAGTGACCACGATGCGAGCCAGCCATGAAGTCTGCAGAACTGTCCGGCATTTCCGCCAAATGTTCCATCTTTAGCAAGAGCACCGCAGTGTCGCAGCCCGTCCGGGCGCCGCCATCTTGCAATGTCATAATTTAATATTATTACACTAAACATGTATTTAATATTTATACACTAAACATGTATTTAATATTCATACACTAAACATTTAGTTATTATTTATACACTAAACATGTATTTAATATTGATACACTAAGCATGTATTTAATATTAATACACCAAACATGTATTTAATATTTATACACTAATCATGTATTTAATATTAATACTCTAATCATGTATTTAATATTTATACACTAAATATGTATTTAATATTTATACACTTAACATGTATTTAATATTTATACACGAAACATGTATTTAATATTTATACACTAAACATGTATTTAATATTCATACACTAAACATGTATTTAATATTCATACATTTAACATGTATTTAATATTCATACACTAAACATGTATTTAATATTTATACACTAAACATGTATTTAATATTTATACACTAAACATGTATTTAATATTCATACACTAAACATGTATTTAATATTTATACAAAAACATGTATTTAATTTTAATAAACTAAACATATATTTAATATTAATACACTAAACATGTAGTTATTATTTATACACTAAACATGTATTTAATATTAATACAGTAAACATGTATTTAATATTAATACACTAAACAAGTATTTAATAGTAATACAAAAACATGTATTTAATTTTAATAAACTAAATATATATAATATTAATACACTAAACATGTATTTATTATTCATAAACTAAACATGTATTTAACATTTATACACTAAACATGTATTTAATATTCATACACTAAACATGTATTTAATTTTTAATAAACTAAACATATATTTAATATTAATACACTAAACATGTATTTAATATTTATACACTAAACATGTATTTAATATTCATACACTAAACATGTAGTTATTATTCATACACCAAACATGTATTTGATATTAATACAGTAAACATGTATTAAATATTTATACACTAAACATGTATTTAATATTCATTCAATAAACATGTAGTTATTATTCTTACACTTAATATGTATTCAATATTAATACAAAAACATGTATTTAATTTTAATAAACTAAACATATATTTAATATTAATACACTAAACATGTATTTAATATTTATACACTAAACATGTATTTAATATTCATACACTAAACATGTAGTTATTATTCATACACTAAACATGTATTTAATATTACTACAGTAAACATGTATTAAATATTTATACACTAAACATGTATTTAATATTAATACAAAAACATGTATTTAATTTTAATAAACTAAATATATATTTTATATTAATACACTAAACATGTATTTAATATTTTTACACTAAACGTGTATTTAATATTCATACACTAAAAGTGTATTTAATATTCATACACTAAACATGTGTTTAATATTAATACACTAAACATGTAGTTATTATTCATACACTAAACATGTATTTAATATTAATACACTAAACATGTATTTAATATTAATACACTAAATATGTATTTATTATATATCCACTAAACATGTATTTAATATTCATAAACTAAATATATATTTAATATTAATACACTAAACATGTATTTAATATTAATACACTAAACATGTATTTAATATTTTTACACTAAACATGTATTTAATATTCATACACTAAACATGTATTTAATATTCATACACTAAACATGTATTTAATATTAATACAAAAACTTGTATTGAATTGTAATAAACTAAATATATATTTAATATTAATACACTAAACTTGTATTTAATATTCATAAACTAAACATGTATTTAACATTTATACACTAAACATGTATTTAATATTCATACACTAAACATGTAGTTTTTATTTATACACTAAACATGTATTTAATATTAATACAAAAACATGTATTTAATTTTAATAAACTAAACATATATTTAATATTATTACACTAAAAATGTACTTAATATTTATACACTGAACATGTATTTAATATTCATACACTAAACATTTAGTTATTAATTATACACTAAACATGTATTTAATATTAATACACTAAACATGTATTTAATATTAATACACTAAACATGTATTTAATATTAATACACTAAATATGTATTTAATATTCATACACTAGTCATGTATTTAATATTAATACACGAATCATGTATTTAATATTTATACACTAAATATGTATTTAATATTTATACACTTAACATGTATTTATTATTTATACACTAAATATGTATTTAATATTCATACATTAAAAATGTTTTTAATATTCATACACTAAACATGTATTTAATATTCATACATTAAACATGTATTTAATATTTATACACTAAACATGTATTTAATATTCGTACACGAAACATGTATTTAATATTTATACACTAAACATGTATTTAATATTCATACATTAAACATGTATTTAATATTCATACACTAAACATGTATTTAATATTTATACACTAAACATGTATTTAATATTCATACACTAAACATGTATTTAATATTTATACACTAAACATGTATTTAATATTAATACAAAAACATGTATTTAATTTTAATAAACTAAACATATATTTAATATTCATACACTGAACATGTATTTAACATTTATACACTAAACATGTATTTAATATTCATACACTAAACATGTATTTAATATTAATACACTAAACATGGATTTAATATTAATACAAAAACATGTATTTAATTTTAATAAACTAAACATATATGTAATATTAATACACTAAACATGTATTTAATATTAATACACTAAACATGTATTAAATATTCATACACTAAACATGTATTTAATATTCATTCAATAAACATGTAGTTATTATTCTTACACTTAACATGTATTTAATATTAATACAAAAACATGTCCATCCATCCATCCATCATCTTCCGCTTATCCGAGGTCGGGTCGCGGGGGCAACAGCCTAAGCAGGGAAACCCAGACTTCCCTCTCCCCAGCCACTTCGTCTAGCTCTTCCCGGGGGATCCCGAGGCGTTCCCAGGCCAGCCGGGAGACATAGTCTTCCCAACGTGTCCTGGGTCTTCCCTGTGGCCTCCTACCGGTTGGACGTGCCCTAAACACCTCCCTAGGGAGGCGTTCGGGTGGCATCCTGACCAGATGCCCGAACCACCTCATCTGGCTCCTCTCGATGTGAAGGAGCAGCGGCTTTACTTTGAGTTCCTCCCGGATGGCAGAGCTTCTCACCCTATCTCTAAGGGAGAGCCCCGCCACACGGCGGAGGAAACTCATTTCGGCCGCTTGTACCCGTGATCTTATCCTTTCGGTCATGACCCAAAGCTCATGACCATAGGTGAGGATGGGAACGTAGATCGACCGGTAAATTGAGAGCTTTGCCTTCCGGCTCAGCTCCTTCTTCACCACAACGGACCGGTACAACGTCCGCATTACTGAAGACGCCGCACCGATCCGCCTGTTGATCTCACGATCCACTCTTCCCTCACTCGTGAACAAGACTCCTAGGTACTTGAACTCCTCCACTTGGGGCAGGGTCTCCTCCCCAACCCGGAGATGGCACTCCACCCTTTTCCGGGCGAGAACCATGGACTCGGACTTGGAGGTGCTGATTCTCATTCCGGTCGCTTCACACTCGGCTGCGAACCGATCCAGCGAGAGCTGAAGACCCCGGTCAGATGAAGCCATCAGGACCACATCATCTGCAAAAAGCAGAGACCTAATCCTGCGGTTACCAAACCGGAACCCCTCAACGCCTTGACTGCGCCTAAAAATTCTGTCCATAAAAGTTATGAACAGAATCGGTGACAAAGGACAGCCTTGGCGGAGTCCAACCCTCACTGGAAATGTGTTCGACTTACTGCCGGCAATGCGGACCAAGCTCTGGCACTGATCGTACAGGGAGCGGACCGCCACAATAAGACAGTCCGATACCCCATACTCTCTGAGCACTCCCCACAGGACTTCCCGAGGGACACGGTCGAATGCCTTCTCCAAGTCCACAAAGCACATGTAGACTGGTTGGGCAAACTCCCATGCACCCTCAAGAACCCTGCCGAGGGTATAGAGCTGGTCCACAGTTCCACGACCAGGACGAAAACCACACTGTTCCTCCTGAATCCGAGGTTCGACTATCCGACGTAGCCTCCTCTCCAGTACACCTGAATAAACCTTACCGGGAAGGCTGAGGAGTGTGATCCCACGATAGTTGGAACACACCCTCCGGTCCCCCTTTTTGAAGAGAGGAACCACCACCCCGGTCTGCCAATCCAGAGGTACCGCCCCCGATGTCCACGCGATGCTGCAAAGTCTTGTCAACCAAGACAGCCCCACAGCATCCAGAGCCTTAAGGAACTCCGGGCGGATCTCGTCCACCCCTGGGGCCTTGCCACCGAGGAGCTTTTTAACTACCTCAGCGACCTCAGCCCCAGAAATAGGAGAGTCCACCACAGATTCCCCAGGCACTGCTTCCTCATAGGAAGACGTGTTGGTGGGATTGAGGAGGTCTTCGAAGTATTCCTTCCACCTGTCCACAACATCCGCAGTCGAGGTCAGCAGAACACCATCCGCACCATACACGGTGTTGATAGTGCACTGCTTCCCCTTCCTGAGGCGGCGGACGGTGGTCCAGAATCGCTTCGAAGCCGTCCGGAAGTCGTTTTCCATAGCTTCCCCGAACTCTTCCCATGTCCGAGTTTTTGCCTCCGCGACCGCTGAAGCTGCACACCGCTTGGCCTGTCGGTACCTGTCCACTGCCTCCGGAGTCCTATGAGTCAAAAGGACCCGATAGGACTCCTTCTTCAGCTTGACGGCATCCCTCACCGCCGGTGTCCACCAGGGGGTTTTAGGATTGCCGCCCCGACAGGCACCAACTACCTTGCGGCCACAGCTCCGATCTTCCGCCTCGACAATAGAGGTGCGGAACATGGTCCACTCGGACTCAATGTCCAGCACCTCCCTCGTGACATGTTCAAAGTTCTTCCGGAGGTGGGAATTGAAACTTTGTCTGACATGAGACTCTGCCAGACGTTCCCAGCAGACCCTCACAATGCGTTTGGGCCTCCCAGGTCTGTCCGGCATCCTCCCCCACCATCGCAGCCAACTCACCACCAGGTGGTGATCGGTAGAAAGCTCCGCCCCTCTCTTCACCCGAGTGTCCATAACATGAGGCCGCAAATCCGATGACACAACTACAAAGTTGATCATGGAACTACGGCCTAGGGTGTCCTGGTGCCAAGTGCACATATGGACACCCTTATGTTTGAACATGGTGTTCGTTATGGACAAACTGTGACGAGCACAAAAGTCCAATAACAAAACACCACTCGGGTTCAGATCCGGGCGGCCATTCTTCCCAATCACGCCTCTCCAGGTTTCACTGTCGTTGCCAACGTGAGCGTTGAAGTCTCCCAGTAGGACAAGGGAATCACCCGGGGGAGCACTTTCCAGTACTCCCTCGAGCGTTCCCAAAAAGGGTGGGTACTCTGAACTGCTGTTTGGTGCATAAGCACAAACAACAGTCAGGACCCGTCCCCCCACCCGAAGGCGGAGGGAGGCTACCCTTTCGTCCACCGGGTTAAACTCCAACGTACAGGCTTTGAGCCGGGGGGAAACAAGAATTGCCACCCCAGCCCGTCGCCTCTCACTGCCGGCAACGCCAGAGTGGAAGAGGGTCCAATCCCTCTCGAGAGAAGTGGTTCCAGAGCCCTTGCTGTGCGTCGAAGTGAGTCCGACTATATCCAGCCGGAATTTCTCGACTTCGCGCACTAGCTCAGGCTCTTTCCCCCCCAGTGACGTGACGTTCCACGTCCCAAGAGCTAGCTTCTGTAGCCGAGGATCGGACCGCCAAGTGCCCTGCCTTCGGCTGTCGCCCAGCTCACAATGCACCCGACCTCTATGGCCCCTGCTATGGGTGGTGAGCCCATTGGAGGGGTGACCCACGTTGCCTCTTCGGGCTGTGCCCGGCCGGGCCCCATGGGAACAGGCCCGGCCACCAGGCGCTCGCCATCGTGCCCCACCTCCGGGCCTGGCTCCAGAGCGGGGCCCCGGTGACCCGCGTCCGGGCGAGGGAAATCTGGGTCCATGATGTTTCTTCTTCATATAGGTCTTCGAGCTGCTCTTTGTCTGATCCCTCACCTAGAACCTGTTTGCCTTGGGAGAACCTACCAGGGGGCATAAAGCCCCCGGACAACATAGCTCCTAGGATCATTGGGACACGCAAACTCCTCTACCACGATAAGGTTGCAGCTCAAAACATGTATTTAATTTTAATAAACTAAACATATATTTAATATTATTACACTAAACATATATTTAACATTTATACACTAAACATGAATTTAATATTAATACACTAAACATGTATTTGAGATTTATACACTTAACATGTATTTAATATTAATACAAAAACATGTATTTAATTTTAATAAACTAAACATATATTTAATTTTATTACACTAAACATGTATTTAATATTTATACACTAAACATGTATTTAATATTCATACACTAAACATTTAGTTATTATTTATACACTAAACATGTATTTAATATTAATACACTAAACATGTATTTAATATTAATACACTAAACATGTATTTAATATTTATACACTAATCATGTATTTAATATTAATACTCTAATCATGTATTTAATATTTATACACTAAATATGTATTTAATATTCATACACTTAACATGTATTTAATATTTATACACGAAATATGTATTTAATATTTATAAACTAAACATGTATTTAATATTAATACATTAAACATGTATTTAATATTCATACACTAAACATGTATTTAATATTCATACATTAAACATGTATTTAATATTTATACACTAAACATGTATTTAATATTCATACACTAAACATGTATTTAATATTAATACACTGATTATGTATTTAATATTAATACACTGATTATGTATTTAATAATCATATACTAAACGTATATGTAATTACACACTAATCATATATTTAATTTTCATACAGTAAACATGTATTTAATATTTATACACTAAACATGTATTTAATATTCATACACTAAACATGTATTTACTATTAATACACTGAACATGTATTTAATAATCATATATTAAACGTATATGTAATCATATACTAATCATATATTTAATATTCATACAGTAAACATGTATTTATTATCCTCTAAATAAGGAAATAATGAATTTCTTTATGTGTGCAGTTGCGGCAAAACTCCACAGGAGGGCGCACGTTCCCTCTTAATAAGTCCGGTCCTCTCCGTCTCTCTCTCTCTCTCTTTTTCCTTTTTTTTTTGTTTCTTTTATTTTATTTTTTTTAAATTTGGTTTCTCATACACTTATATTTATACACTAAACATGTATTTAATATTAATACACTAAACATGTATTTAATATTAATAAACTAAACATGTATTTAATATTAGTACAAAAACATGTATTTAATTTTAATAAACTAAACATATATTTAATATTAATACACTAAACATGTATTAAATATTCATACACTAAACATTTATTTAATATTCATTCAATAAACATGTAGTTATTATTCTTACACTTAATATGTATTTAATATTAATACAAAAATATGTATTTAATTTTAATAAACCAATCATATATTTAATATTAATACACTAAACATGTATTTAATATTTTTACACTAAACGTGTATTTAATATTTATACACTAAAAGTGTATTTAATATTACCACACTAAACATGTATTTAATATTCATACACTAAACATGTATTTAATATTAATACACTAAACATGTATTTAATATTCATAAACTAAACATGTATTTAACATTTATACACTAAACATGTATTTAATATTCATACACTAAACATGTAGTTATTATTTATACACTAAACATGTATTTAATATTAATACACTAAACATGTATTTAATATTTATACACTAAACATGTATTTAATATTAGTACACTAAATATGTATTTATTATATATCCACTAAACATGTATTTTATATTCATAAACTAAACATGTATTTAATATTCATACACTAAACGTGTATTTAATATTCATACACTAAACATGTATTTAATATTAATACAAAACATGTATTTAAGTTTAATAAACTAAACATATATTTAATATTAATACACTAAACATGTATTTAATATTTATACAGTAAACATGTATTGAATATTCATACACCAAACATGTATTTAATATTATACACTAAACATGTATTTAATATTCATACACTAAACATGTATTTAATATTTATACACTAAACATGTATTTAATATTAATACAAAAACATGTACTTAATTTTAATAAACTAAACATATTTTTAATATTATTACACTAAACATGTATTTAATATTTATACACTAAACATGTATTTAATAGTTATACACTAATCATGTATTTAATATTAATACACTAATCCTGTATTTAATATTTATACACTAAATATGTATTTAATATTCATACACTTAACATGTATTTAATATTTATACACGAGACATGTATTTAATATTAATACACTAAACATGTATTTAATATTCATACATTAAAAATGTATTTAATATTCATACACTAAACATGTATTTAATATTCATACATTAAACATGTATTTAATATTCATACATTAACATGTATTTAATATTAATACACTGAACATGTATTTAATAATCATACACACAACATATATGTAATTATATACTAATCATATATTTAATATTCATACAGTAAACATGTATTTATTATCCTCTAAAAAGGCACACTTGGAAATAATGAATTTCTTTATGTGTGCAGTTGTGGCAGAAGTCCACAGGAGGGCGCACGTTCCCTCTTAATATGCCCGGTCCTCTCCGTCTCTTTCTCTCTCTTTTTCCTTTTTTTTTGTTTCTTTTATTTTTTTTTTTACATAAGTTTGGTTTCTCATACAGTTATATTTATACACTAAACATGTATTTAATATTAATACACTAAACATGTATTTAATATTTATACACTAAACATTTATTTAATATTAATACAAAAACATGTATTTAATTTTAATACACTAAACATATATTTAATATTAATACACTAAACATGTATTTAATATTAATACACTAAATATGTATTTATTATATATCCACTAAACATGTATTTAATATTCATAAACTAAACATGTATTTAATATTCATCAATCAATCAATCAATATTTATTTATATAGCCCCAAATCACAAATGTCTCAAAGGACTGCACAAATCATTACGACTACAACATCCTCGGAAGAACCCACAAAAGGGCAAGGAAAACTCACACCCAGTGGGCAGGGAGAATTCACATTCAGTGGGACGCCAGCGACAATGCTTACTATGAGAAACCTTGGAGAGGACCTCAGATGTGGGCAACCCCCCCCCCCCTCTAGGGGACCGAAAGCAATGGATGTCGAGCGGGTCTAACATGATACTGTGAAAGTTCAATCCATAGTGGCTCCAAGACAGCAGTGAGAGTCCCGTCCACAGGAAACCATCTCAAGCGGATCAGCAGCGTAGAGATGTCCCCAACCGATACAGGCGAGCGGTCCATCCTGGGTCCCGACGAGCGGTCCATCCTGGGTCTCGACTCTGGACAGTCAGTACTTCATCCATGGTCATCGGACCGGACCCCCTCCACAAGGGAGGGGGGGACATAGGAGAAAGAAAAGAAGCGGCAGATCAACTGGTCTAAAAAGGAGGTCTATTTAAAGGCTAGAGTATACAGATGAGTTTTAAGATGAGACTTAAATGTTTCTACTGAGGTAGCATCTCGAACTGTTACCGGGAGGGCATTCCAGGGTACTGGAGCCCGAACGGAAAACGCTCTATAGCCCGCAGACTTTTTTTGAGCTCTAGGAATCACTAATAAGCCGGAGTCTTTTGAACGCAGATTTCTTGCCGGGACATACGGTACAATACAATCGGCAAGATAGGCTGGAGCTAGACCGTGTAGTATTTTATACGTAAGTAGTAAAACCTTAAAGTCACATCTTAAGTGCACAGGAAGCCAGTGCAGGTGAGCCAGTACAGGCGTAATATGATCAAACTTTCTTGTTCTTGTCAAAAGTCTAGCAGCCGCATTTTGTACCAACTGTAATCTTTTAATGCTAGACATTGGGAGACCCGAAAATAATACGTTACAGTAATCGAGACGAGACGTAACAAACGCATGGATAATGATCTCGGCGTCTTTAGTGGACAAAATGGAGCGAATTTTAGCGATATTACGGAGATGAAAGAAGGCCGTTTTAGTAACGCTTTTAATGTGTGACTCAAAGGAGAGAGTTGGGTCGAAGATAATACCCAGATTTTTTACAGAGTCACCTTGTTTTATTATTTGGTTGTCAAATGTTAAAGTTGTATTATTAAATAGAGGTCGGTGTCTAGCAGGACCGATAATCAGCATTTCCGTTTTTTTGGCATTAAGTTGCAAAAAGTTAGCGGACATCCATTGTTTAATTTCATTAAGACACGCTTCCAACTGACTACAGTCCGGCGTGTTGGTCAGCTTTAGGGGCATGTAAAGTTGGGTGTCATCAGCATAACAGTGAAAGCTAATACCGTATTTGCGTATGACGTCACCTAGCGGCAGCATGTAGATGCTGAAGAGTACAGGGCCAAGGACCGAACCCTGGGGAACTCCACACGTTACCTTAACATAGTCCGAAGTCACACTGTTATAGGAGACGCACTGCATCCTATCAGTAAGATAAGAGTTAAACCATGACAGGGCTGAGTCTGAAATACCAATTCGTATTTTGATACGCTCTAATAAAATATTATGATCGACGGTATCGAAAGCAGCGCTAAGATCGAGGAGCAGCAACATAGATGACGCATCAGAGTCCATCGTTAGCAATAGATCATTAGTCAGTTTTGCGAGGGCTGTCTCAGTCGAGTGATTTGCCCTGAAACCGGATTGAAAGGTTTCACATAGATTGTTAAACGCTAAGTGCTCATTTAGCTGCTCTGCAACAATTTTTTCGAGGATTTTCGAAATAAAGGGAAGGTGAGACACCGGTCGGTAGTTTACCATGAGGTCTGGATCGAGGTTAGGTCTTTTAAGGAGAGGATGAATAACCGCTTTTTTGAATGCAACGGGAACAGTGCCCGAGGAAAGTGATAAGTTTATAATATTTAGCACTGATGGACCTAATAATACAAAAAGCTCCTTGATAAGTTTCCCAGGAAGTGGGTCAAGTAAACATGTTGTTTGTTTTATTCCATTTACACGTTGTAACAATCCTTCTAATGTTATTTCATCAAAACGAGAGAAACTATTTTGGATATTTGCAGTATCCGCCGTGTATACAATCGTATCTGTGTTAATAGAACCCCGTTGTAGCTGGGACGCATTGTCTTTAATCTCCTTTCTAATAAGTTCAATTTTCTTATTAAAGAACTTCATAAAGTCATCTGTCGAATGGGTGGAGCTACTGGAAGGAGTCCCTTGTTGGGTTAGCGATGCTACTGTACTAAACAAAAATTTTGGATCGTTTTTATTAATGCGGATGAGATTTGAGTAATAATTAGTTTTAGCTAAGGTAAGCATGCGTTTATAAGTTATTAAACTATCACTCCATGCTTGATGGTGCACCTCAAGTTTAGTCGTGCGCCATTTGCGTTCCAGCTTTCTACATAATAATTTCTGAGCTCTAGTTTCTTCAGTAAACCATGGCGTACGCCTTTTTGGAGCCTTTTTTAACTTCAGCGGTGCTATACTATCAATGGTTTCGCGCGGGGCGTTGTTAAAGTTGCTAGTGAGGTTATCAATAGAGCCCACATACTTTGGGAACGGTGCCATTACCGAGGGCAGTAGGTCCGCAAGAGTCGTCGTTGTGGCAGCATTAATGTTGCGGCTGCTATAGCAGTTATTATTATTATTAGCTTGCCGAACATGAGTCTGAACTTCGAATTTTATAAGGTAATGATCGGACATTACTTTAGTATACGGGAGTATCATAACTTTGGAGACGGTGATACCTCTGACAAGCACTAGGTCTATCGTATTACCGCTGCGATGCGTCGGTTCATTTATTATTTGTGTAAGACCACAGCTATCAATTATAGTCTGGAGCGCCACGCACGGTGGGTCCAATGGGGTATTCATATGGATATTAAAGTCCCCCATTATAATTATATTATCGGCGTGCGTCACTAGATCAGCAACAAACTCTGAGAATTCACTAATAAAGTCCGAATAGGGCCCTGGGGGGCGGTAGATAACGGCCAGGCACAGAGGCAGAGGTGTGGCAGACTTCATAGAAAGCACCTCAAACGATTTATATTTATTATTTAAGTTAGGACTAAAGTTAAAGTTTTCGTTGTATATTAGTGCGACACCCCCTCCCCTTTTGAGGTGACGGGCAATATGCGCATTCGTATAGTTAGGAGGGGATGCCTCATTTATCGCAAAAAAGTCGTCTGGTTTAAGCCAGGTTTCGCTAAGACCGATGACGTTAAGGTTGTTGTCTCTAATGACCTCATTGACTAATAACGTTTTGGGAGACAAAGATCTGATGTTTAGAAAGCCCATATTATAGGTAGTGGGCTGTTTTAAGGAGTTGTTGATAAAATTATCCGTAGTAGCAATATTAATAATGTTGCGTTTATTATGCGCAGTGTACTTAAAATAATTACGACCATATCTAGGAATTGATATGACGGGAATTTTCAGATTGTCTACTTGGCGCTGCGAAAAACTGAACGCATCATAATTTGCCACCTCAGTAGAACGCATGTCTAACTCTGACGAAGTCATAGACACAGTAGAAAAAACATTTTGTGAGTTGTGTATTATTCTACGAAAATTGCTATGTGTACAGGGATCATCCAGCCTGGCGCTGGCTAGTTCTAACTTAACTGACTCCATACCCAGGCTAGCAGGCTCTGTAATTGCCTGTGACCGGGCTTGCTCTAGTGCAGTTAGTCAAATGTGGCTCAATGCGAAGTCTATGTTCCGAGACAAGAGGATAGCGCCTTCCTGGTTAGGGTGAAGGCCGTCTCTCCTCAGCAAGCCAGGTTTGCCCCAGAAAGAGGGCCAATTATCAATAAACGTAAATCCCTGTTGTCTGCAGAAGCTATCCAGCCACCTGTTAAGAGAGACTAATCTGCTATATCTCTCATCATTGCCTCTCCCAGGCAGGGGGCCAGAGACAATTACTCGATGCCTGGACATCTTTCTGGCGAGATTACAAGCCCTGGCTATGTTTCTCTTTGTAATCTCTGATTGTCTCATCCTAACGTCATTGGAGCCAACGTGTATTACTATATTCGCATAACTAGTGGTGCGGTTAGCCTGCCGTACGTGTTTACTAGACCTGTTGCGAGTTAGCTCCCTAAGATTAGCTTCAATGTCAGGTGCTCTGCCCCCGGGAATACACTTAATTGTGGCTGGTTTGCTAAGCTTTATGTTTCGGGTGATGGAGTCCCCTATGACTAAAGTGTGGTGCCCGGTAGACTGGGGTGTAGGACTAGCTAAAGGGCTAAATCTATTATGCGTCTCAACCGGTACACCGTAGCTTGTAGGCCGATTAGGGCTGCTACAAGCTGGGCTAGTTAGCTCGCTACAGCTAACGCTAGCAGATGTGTCCGCAACATCTAAAGTTACGAAATTACACTGCTCTAACTGGCGGACACGGCTCTCTAGCAAAGCCAACCTATCCATGAGTAAAGTGCACGAAGCGCAGGAAGCCATACTCACAGAAACTTTCCGTCGCCGAGTGGAGTGCCAGCTGTCTTCGGGAAGTGGTGGTCACGGTGGCGGGGGAGAAGCTTCCTTCAGACCGGCGCTGCCTTTCTCCGCTAGCCTCGTTAGCTTAGCAGCTAGCTAGCTGAGGGCGAAGTGGTGAGACAGAGATCGGGTGATTTGCAAGTTAAATTGAACTATTAAATATGTTCGATAAGTTGTAAATAAAGCTGCAAAACAGTCAAAATCACACAGATAGAACGATACTTAGCTTTTTTGCAACAAGAGCAGTCAGCGAGCAGTCATTCACGTTGACCCGGAACCGGAATTCATACACTAAACGTGTATTTAATATTCATACACTAAACATGTATTTAATATTAATACACTGAACATGTATTTAATAATCATACACACAACATATATGTAATTATATACTAATCATATATTTAATATTCATACAGTAAACATGTATTTATTATCCTCTAAAAAGGCACACTTGGAAATAATGAATTTCTTTATGTGTGCAGTTGTGGCAGAAGTCCACAGGAGGGCGCACGTTCCCTCTTAATATGCCCGGTCCTCTCCGTCTCTTTCTCTCTCTTTTTCCTTTTTTTTTGTTTCTTTTATTTTTTTTTTTAACATAAGTTTGGTTTCTCATACAGTTATATTTATACACTAAACATGTATTTAATATTAATACACTAAACATGTATTTAATATTTATACACTAAACATGTATTTAATATTAATACAAAAACATGTATTTAATTTTAATACACTAAACATATATTTAATATTAATACACTAAACATGTATTTAACATTCATACACTAAACATGTTTTTAATATTAATACACTAAACATGTATTTAATATTAATACAAAAACATGTATTTAATTTTAATAAACTAAACATTTAATATTAATACACTAAACATGTATTTAGTATTCATACACTAAACATGTAGTTATTATTCATACACTAAACATGTATTTAATATTAATACACTAAACCTGTATTTAATATTTATACACTAAACATGTATTTAATATTAATACACTAAACATGTATTTAATATTTATACACTAAACATGTATTTAATATTAATACACTAAATATGTATTTATTATGTATCCACTAAACATGTATTTAATATTCATAAACTAAACATGTATTTAATATTCATACACTAAACGTGTATTTAATATTCATACACTAAACATGTATTTAATATTAATACAAAAACATGTATTTAAGTTTAATAAACTAAACATATATTTAATATTAATACACTAAACATGTATTTAATATTAATACAAAAACATGTATTTAAGTTTAATACACTAAACATGTATTTAATATTTATACACTAAACATGTATTTAATATTAATACACTAAATATGTATTTATTATATATCCACTAAACATGTATTTAATATTCATACACTAAACATGTATTTAATATTCATACACTAAACATGTATTTAATATTAATACACTAAACATGTATTTAATATTTATACACTAAAAATGTATTTAATATTAATACAAAAACATGTATTTAATTTTAATAAACTAAACATGTATCTAATATTAATACACTAAACATGTATTTGAGATTTATACACTTAACATGTATTTAATATTAATACAAAAACATGCATTTAATTTTAATAAACTAAACATGTATTTAATATTATTACACTAAACATATATTTAACATTTATACACTAAACATGAATTTAATATTAATACACTAAACATGTATTTGAGATTCATACACTTAACATGTATTTAATATTAATACAAAAACATGTATTTAATATTAATACACTGATTATGTATTTAATATTAATACACTGATTATGTATTTAATAATCATATACTAAACGTATATGTAATTACACACTAATCATATATTTAATTTTCATACAGTAAACATGTATTTATTATCCTCTAAATAAGGCACACTTGGAAATAATGAATTTCTTTATGTGTGCAGTTGCGGCAAAACTCCACAGGAGGGCGCACGTTCCCTCTTAATAAGTCCGGTCCTCTCCGTCTCTCTCGCTCTCTCTTTTTCCTTTTTTTTTGTTTCTTTTAATTTTTTTTACATAAGTTTGGTTTTTCATACACTTATGTTTATACACTAGACATGTATTTAATATTAATACACTAAACATGTATTTAATATTAGTACAAAAACATGTATTTAATTTTAATAAACTAAACATATATTTAATATTAATACACTAAACATGTATTTAATATTAATACAAAAACACGTATTTAATATTAATAAACTAAACATATATTTAATATTAATACACTAAACGTGTATTAAATATTCATACACTAAACATTTATTTAATATTCATTCAATAAACATTTAGTTATTATTCTTACACTTAATATGTATTTAATATTAATACAAAAACATGTATTTAATTTTAATAAACTAATCATATATTTAATATTAATACACTAAACCTGTATTTAATATTTATACACTAAACATGTATTTAATATTAATACACTAAACATGTATTTAATATTTATACACTAAACATGTATTTAATATTAATACACTAAATATGTATTTATTATATATCCACTAAACATGTATTTAATATTCATAAACTAAACATGTATTTAATATTTATACACTAAACATGTATTTAATATTTATACACTAAACCTGTAGTTATTATTCATAGACTAAACATGTATTTAATATTAATACACTAAACCTGTATTTAATATTTATACTCTAAACATGTATTTAATATTAATACAAAAACATTTATTTAATTTTAATACAGTAAACACATATTTAATATTAATACACTAAACATGTATTTATTATTTATCCACTAAACAAGTATTTAATATTCATACACTAAATATGTATTTAATATGAATACAAAAACATGTATTTAAGTTTAATAAACTAAACATATATTTAATATTAATACACTAAACATGTATTTAATATTGTTACACTAAACGTGTATTTACTATTTATACACTAAAAGTGTATTTAATATTAATACACTAAACATGTATTTAATATTAATACACTAAACATGTATTTAATATTTAAATACTAAACATGTATTTAATATTCATACACTAAATATATATTTAATATTATTACACTAAACATGTATTTAATATTTATACACTAAACATGTATTTAATAGTCATACACTAATCATGTATTTAATATTAATACACTAATCCTGTATTTAATATGTATACACTAAATATGTATTTACTATTCATACACTTAACATGTATTTAATATTTATACACGAAACATGTATTTAATATTTATACACTAAACATGTATTTAATATTCATACATTAAAAATGTATTTAATATTCATACACTAAACATGTATTTAATATTCGTACACGAAACATGTATTTAATATTTATACACTAAACATGTATTTAATATTTATACACTAAACATGTATTTAATATTCATACACTAAACATGTTGTTATTATTTATACACTAAACATGTATTTAATATTAATACAGTAAACATGTATTTAATATTAATACACTAAACATGTATTTAATATTAATACAAAAACATGTATTTAATTTTAATAAACTAAATATATATTTAATATTAATACACTAAACATGTATTTAATATTCATAAACAAAACATGTATTTAACATTCATACACTAAACATGTTTTAATATTCATACACTAAACATGAAGTTATTATTTATACACTAAACATGTATTTAATATAAATACACTAAACATGTATTTAATATGTATACACATGTAGTTATTATTTATACACTAAACATGTATTTAATATTAATACACTAAATATGTATTTATTATATATCCACTAAACATGTATTTAATATTCATAAACTAAACATGTATTTAATATTCATACACTAAATGTGTATTTAATATTCATACACTAAACATGTATTTAATATTAATACAAAAACATGTATTTAAGTTTAATAAACTAAACATATATTTAATATTAATACACTAAACATGTTTTTAATAATTATACATAAACATGTATTTAATTTTAATAAACTAAACATATATTTAATATTATTACACTAAACATGTATTTAATATTCATACAAAAACATGTATTTAATTTTAATAAACTAAACACATATTTAATATTAATACACTAAACATGTATTAAATATTCATACACTAAACATTTATTTAATATTCATTCAATAAACATGTAGTTATTATTCTTACACTTAATATGTATTTAATATTAATACAAAAACATGTATTTAATATTCATACACTAAATGTGTATTTAATATTCATACACTAAACATGTATTTAATATTAATACAAAAACATGTATTTAAGTTTAATAAACTAAACATATATTTAATATTAATACACTAAACATGTATTTAATATTTATACACAAACATGTATTTAATATTCATACACTAAACATGTATTTAATATTCATACACTAAACATGTATTTAATATTCATACACTAAACATGTATTTAATATTAATACACTGAACATGTATTTAATAATCATATACTAAACGTATATGTAATCATATACTAATCATATATTTAATATTCATACAGTAAACATGTATTTATTATCCTCTAAATAAGGCACACTTGGAAATAATGAATTTCTTTATGTGTGCAGTTGCGGCAAAACTCCACAGGAGGGCGCACGTTCCCTCTTAATAAGTCCGGTCCTCTCCGTCTCTCTCTCTCTCTTTTTCCTTTTTTTTTGTTTCTTTTATTTTTTTTACATAAGTTTGGTTTTCTCATACACTTATATTTATGCACTAAACATGTATTTAATATTAATACACTAAACATGTATTCAATATTAATAAAAAAACATGTATTTAATTTTAATAAACTAAACATATATTTAATATTAATACAATAAACATGTATTTAACATTCATACACTAAACATGTATTTAACATTTATACACTAAACATGTTTTAATATTAATACACTAAACATGTATTTAATATTAATACAAAAACATGTATTTAATTTTAATAAACTAAACATATATTTAATATTAATACACTAAACATGTATTTAATATTAATACTAAAACATGTATTTAATTTTAATAAACTAAACACATGTTTAATATTAATACACTAAACATGTATTAAATAGTCATACACTAAACATGTATTTAATATTCATTCAATAAACATGTAGTTATTATTCTTACACTTAATATGTATTTAATAGTAATACAAAAACATGTATTTAATTTTAATAAACCAAACATATATTTAATATTAATACACTAAACATGTATTTAATATTGTTACACTAAACGTGTATTTACTATTTATACACTAAAAGTGTATTTAATATTAATACACTAAACATGTATTTAATATTAATACATTAAACATGTATTTAATATGTATATACTAAACATGTATTTAATATTCATACACTAAACATGTATTTAATATTAATACACTAAACATGTATTTAATATTTATACACTAAACATGTATTTAATATTAATAGAAAACATGTATTTAATTTTAATAAACTAAATATATATTTAATATTAATACACTAAACATGTATTTAATATTCATAAACTAAACAACATTTATACACTAAACATGTATTTAACATTCATACACTAAACATGTATTTAATATTTATACACTAAACCTGTAGTTATTATTCATAGACTAAAAATGTATTTAATATTAATACACTAAACCTGTATTTAATATTTATACACTAAACATGTATTTAATATTAATACAAAAACATTTATTTAATTTTAATAAAGTAAACACATATTTAATATTAATACACTAAACATGTATTTATAATTAATCCACTAAACATGTATTTAATATTCATAAACTAAACATGTATTTAATATTCATACACTAAACATGTATTTAATATTAATACAAAAACATGTATTTAAGTTTAATAAACTAAACATATATTTAATATTAATACACTAAACATGTATTTAATATTCATACACAAACATGTATTTAATATTCATACACTAAACATGTATTTAATATTCATACACTAAACATGTATTTAATATTCATACACTGAACATGTATTTAATATTCATAAACTAAACATGTATTTAATATTCATACACTAAATGTGTATTTAATATTCATACACTAAACATGTATCTAATATTAATACAAAAACATGTATATAATTTTAATACACTAAACATATATTTAATATTTATACACTAAACATGTATTTAACATTTATACACTAAACATGTATTTAATATTAATACACTAAACATGTATTTAATATTAATACGCTAAACATGTTTTTAATATTAATACAAAAACATGTATTTAATTTTAATAAACTAAACATATATTTAATATTAATACACTAAACATGTATTTAATATTAATACAAAAACATGTATTTAATTTTAATAAACTAAACACATATTTAATATTAATACACTAAACATGTATTAAATATTCATACACTAAACATGTATTTAATATTCATTCAATAAACATGTAGTTATTATTCTTACACTTAATATGTATTTAATAGTAATACAAAAACATGTATTTAATTTTAATAAACTAAACATATATTTAATATTAATACACTAAACATGTTTTCAATATTGTTACATTTAACGTGTATTTACTATTTATACACTAAAAGTGTATTTAATATTAATACACTAAACATGTATTTAATATTAATACATTAAACATGTATTTAATATTTATACACTAAAGATGTATTTAATATTCATACACTAAACATGTATTTAATATTAATACACTAAACATGTATTTAATATTTATACACTAAACATGTATTTAATATTAATACAAAACATGTATTTAATTTTAATAAACTAAATATATATTTAATATTAATACACTAAACTCGTATTTAATATTCATAAACTAAACATGTATTTAACATTTATACACTAAACATGTATTTAATATTTATACACTAAACCTGTAGTTATTATTCATAGACTAAACATGTATTTAATATTAATACACTAAACCTGTATTTAATATTTATACTCTAAACATGTATTTAATATTAATACAAAAACATTTATTTAATTTTAATAAAGTAAACACATATTTAATATTAATACACTAAACATGTATTTATTATTTATCCACTAAACATGTATTTAATATTCATAAACTAAACATGTATTTGATATTCATACACTAAACATGTATTTAATATTAATACGAAAACATGTATTTAAGTTTAATAAACTAAACATATATTTAATATTACTACACTAAACCTGTATTTAATATTCATACACAAACAGGTATTTAATATTCATACACTAAACATGTATTTAATATTCATACACTAAACATGTATTTAATATTCATACACTAAACATGTATTTAATATGAATACACTGAACAAGTATTTAATATTCATAAACTAAACATGTATTTAATATTCATACACTAAATGTGTATTTAATATTCATACACTAAACATGTATTTAATATTAATACAAAAACATGTATTTAATTTTAATAAACTAAACATATATTTAATATTTATACACTGAACATGTTTTTAATATTCATACACTAAACATGTATTTAATATTTATACACTAAACATGTATTTAATATTAATACAAAAACATGTATTTAATTTTAATAAACTAAACACATATTTAATATTAATACACTAAACATGTATTAAATAATCATACACTAAACATTTATTTAATAATCATTCAATAAACATGTAGTTAATATTCTTACACTTAATATGTATTTAATATTAATACAAAAACATCTATTTAATTTTAATAAACTAAACATATATTTAATATTAATACACTAAACATGTATTTAATATTGTTACACTAAACGTGTATTTACTATTTATACACTAAAAGTGTATTTAATATTCATACACTAAACATGTATTTAATATTAATACACTAAACATGTATTTAATATTAATACAAAAACATGTATTTAATTTTAATAAACTAAATATATATTTAATATTAATACACTAAACATGTATTTAATATTTTTACACTAAATATGGATTTAATATTCATACACCAAAAGTGTATTTAATATTAATACACTAAACATGTGTTTAATATTAATACACTAAACATCTAGTTATTATTCATACACTAAACATGTATTTAATATTTATACACTAAACATGTATTTAATATTAATACACTAAATATGTATTTATTATATATCCACTAAACATGTATTTAATATTCATAAACTAAATATATATTTAATATTAATACACTAAACATGTATTTAATATTAATACACTAAACATGTATTTAATATTTTTACACTAAACATGTATTTAATATTCATACACTAAACATGTATTTAATATTCATACACTAAACATGTATTTAATATTAATACAAAAACATGTATTTAATTGTAATTATCTAAATATATATTTAACATTTATACACTAAACATGTATTTAATATTCATACACTAAACATGTAGTTATTATTCATACACTAAACATGTATTTAATATTAATACACTAAACATGTATTTAATATTAATACACTAAACATGTATTTAATATTTATACAGTAAACATGTATTGAATATTCATACACTAAACATGTATTTAATATTCATACACTAACGATGTATTTAATATTAATACACTAAACATGTATTTAATATTTATACACTAAACATGTATTTAATATTAATACAAAAACATGTATTTAATCTTAATAAACTAAACATATATTTAATATTATTACACTAAACATGTATTTAATATTTATACACTGAACATGTATTTAATATTAATACACTAAACATGTATTTAATATTAATACACTAAACATGTATTTAATTTTAATAAACTAACCATATATTTAATATTATTACACTAAACGTGTATTTAATATTTATACACTAAACATGTATTTAATATTTGTACACTAAACATCTATTTAATATTCATACACTAATCATCGATTTAATATTAATACTCTGATCATGTATTTAATATTTATACAATAAATATAGATTTAATATTTATACACTTAACATGTATTTAATATTAATACAAAAACATGTATTTAATTTTAATAAACTAACCATATATTTAATATTATTACACTAAACGTGTATTTAATATTTATACACTAAACATGTATTTAATATTTGTACACTAAACATCTATTTAATATTCATACACTAAACATGTATTTAATATTAATACACTGATTATGTATTTAATAATCATATACTAAACGTATATGTAATTATATACTAATCATATATTTAATTTTCATATAGTAAACATGTATTTAATATTTATACACTAAACATGTATTTAATATTAATACACTGAACATGTATTTAATATTAATACACTAAACATGTATTTAATATTTAAACACTAAACATGTATTTAATATTCATACACTAAACATGTATTTAATATTAATACACTAAACATGTATTTAATATTTATACACTAAACATGTATTTAATATTAATACAAAACATGTATTTAATTTTAATAAACTAAATATATATTTAATATTAATACACTAAACTTGTATTTAATATTCATAAACTAAACGTGTATTTAATATTCATACACTAAACATGTATTTAATATTAATACAAAAACATGTATTTAAGTTTAATAAACTAAACATATATTTAATATTAATACACTAAACATGTATTTAATATTTATACACCAAACATGTATTTAATATTCATACACTAAACATGTATTTAATATTCATACACTAAACATGTATTTAATATTCATACACTAAACATGTATTTAATATTAATACACTGAACATGTATTTAATATTCATACATTAACATGTATTTAATATTAATACACTGAACATGTATTTAATAATCATACACACAACATATATGTAATTATATACTAATCATATATTTAATATTCATACAGTAAACATGTATTTATTATCCTCTAAAAAGGCACACTTGGAAATAATGAATTTCTTTATGTGTGCAGTTGTGGCAGAAGTCCACAGGAGGGCGCACGTTCCCTCTTAATATGCCCGGTCCTCTCCGTCTCTTTCTCTCTCTTTTTCCTTTTTTTTTGTTTCTTTTATTTTTTTTTTTACATAAGTTTGGTTTCTCATACAGTTATATTTATACACTAAACATGTATTTAATATTAATACACTAAACATGTATTTAATATTTATACACTAAACATGTATTTAATATTAATACAAAAACATGTATTTAATTTTAATACACTAAACATATATTTAATATTAATACACTAAACATGTATTTAACATTCATACACTAAACATGTTTTTAATATTAATACACTAAACATGTATTTAATATTAATACAAAAACATGTATTTAATTTTAATAAACTAAACATTTAATATTAATACACTAAACATGTATTTAGTATTCATACACTAAACATGTAGTTATTATTCATACACTAAACATGTATTTAATATTAATACACTAAACCTGTATTTAATATTTATACACTAAACATGTATTTAATATTAATACACTAAACATGTATTTAATATTTATACACTAAACATGTATTTAATATTAATACACTAAATATGTATTTATTATGTATCCACTAAACATGTATTTAATATTCATAAACTAAACATGTATTTAATATTCATACACTAAACGTGTATTTAATATTCATACACTAAACATGTATTTAATATTAATACAAAAACATGTATTTAAGTTTAATAAACTAAACATATATTTAATATTAATACACTAAACATGTATTTAATATTAATACAAAAACATGTATTTAAGTTTAATACACTAAACATGTATTTAATATTTATACACTAAACATGTATTTAATATTAATACACTAAATATGTATTTATTATATATCCACTAAACATGTATTTAATATTCATACACTAAACATGTATTTAATATTCATACACTAAACATGTATTTAATATTAATACACTAAACATGTATTTAATATTTATACACTAAAAATGTATTTAATATTAATACAAAAACATGTATTTAATTTTAATAAACTAAACATGTATCTAATATTAATACACTAAACATGTATTTGAGATTTATACACTTAACATGTATTTAATATTAATACAAAAACATGCATTTAATTTTAATAAACTAAACATATATTTAATATTATTACACTAAACATATATTTAACATTTATACACTAAACATGAATTTAATATTAATACACTAAACATGTATTTGAGATTCATACACTTAACATGTATTTAATATTAATACAAAAACATGTATTTAATATTAATACACTGATTATGTATTTAATATTAATACACTGATTATGTATTTAATAATCATATACTAAACGTATATGTAATTACACACTAATCATATATTTAATTTTCATACAGTAAACATGTATTTATTATCCTCTAAATAAGGCACACTTGGAAATAATGAATTTCTTTATGTGTGCAGTTGCGGCAAAACTCCACAGGAGGGCGCACGTTCCCTCTTAATAAGTCCGGTCCTCTCCGTCTCTCTCGCTCTCTCTTTTTCCTTTTTTTTTGTTTCTTTTAATTTTTTTTACATAAGTTTGGTTTTTCATACAATTATGTTTATACACTAGACATGTATTTAATATTAATACACTAAACATGTATTTAATATTAGTACAAAAACATGTATTTAATTTTAATAAACTAAACATATATTTAATATTAATACACTAAACATGTATTTAATATTAATACAAAAACACGTATTTAATATTAATAAACTAAACATATATTTAATATTAATACACTAAACGTGTATTAAATATTCATACACTAAACATTTATTTAATATTCATTCAATAAACATTTAGTTATTATTCTTACACTTAATATGTATTTAATATTAATACAAAAACATGTATTTAATTTTAATAAACTAATCATATATTTAATATTAATACACTAAACCTGTATTTAATATTTATATAATACACTGATTATGTATTTAATAATCATATACTAAACGTATATGTAATTACACACTAATCATATATTTAATTTTCATACAGTAAACATGTATTTATTATCCTCTAAATAAGGCACACTTGGAAATAATGAATTTCTTTATGTGTGCAGTTGCGGCAAAACTCCACAGGAGGGCGCACGTTCCCTCTTAATAAGTCCGGTCCTCTCCGTCTCTCTCGCTCTCTCTTTTTCCTTTTTTTTTGTTTCTTTTAATTTTTTTTACATAAGTTTGGTTTTTCATACACTTATGTTTATACACTAGACATGTATTTAATATTAATACACTAAACATGTATTTAATATTAGTACAAAAACATGTATTTAATTTTAATAAACTAAACATATATTTAATATTAATACACTAAACATGTATTTAATATTAATACAAAAACACGTATTTAATATTAATAAACTAAACATATATTTAATATTAATACACTAAACGTGTATTAAATATTCATACACTAAACATTTATTTAATATTCATTCAATAAATATATAGTTATTATTCTTACACTTAATATGTATTTAATATTAATACAAAAACATGTATTTAATTTTAATAAACTAATCATATATTTAATATTAATACACTAAACCTGTATTTAATATTTATACACTAAACATGTATTTAATATTAATACACTAAACATGTATTTAATATTTATACACTAAACATGTATTTAATATTAATACACTAAATATGTATTTATTATATATCCACTAAACATGTATTTAATATTCATAAACTAAACATGTATTTAATATTTATACACTAAACATGTATTTAATATTTATACACTAAACATGTATTTAATATTAATACACTAAATATGTATTTATTATGTATCCACTAAACATGTATTTAATATTCATAAACTAAACATGTATTTAATATTCATACACTAAACGTGTATTTAATATTCATACACTAAACATGTATTTAATATTAATACAAAAACATGTATTTAAGTTTAATAAACTAAACATATATTTAATATTTATACACTAAACATGTATTTAATATTAATACACTAAACATGTATTTAATATTTATACACTAAACATGTATTTAATATTAATACACTAAATATGTATTTATTATATATCCACTAAACATGTATTTAATATTCATAAACTAAACATGTATTTAATATTTATACACTAAACATGTATTTAATATTAATACACTAAATATGTATTTATTATATATCCACTAAACATGTATTTAATATTCATACACTAAACATGTATTTAATATTCATACACTAAACATGTATTTAATATTAATACACTAAACATGTATTTAATATTTATACACTAAAAATGTATTTAATATTAATACAAAAACATGTATTTAATTTTAATAAACTAAACATGTATCTAATATTAATACACTAAACATGTATTTGAGATTTATACACTTAACATGTATTTAATATTAATACAAAAACATGCATTTAATTTTAATAAACTAAACATATATTTAATATTATTACACTAAACATATATTTAACATTTATACACTAAACATGAATTTAATATTAATACACTAAACATGTATTTGAGATTCATACACTTAACATGTATTTAATATTAATACAAAAACATGTATTTAATATTAATACACTGATTATGTATTTAATATTAATACACTGATTATGCATTTAATAATCATATACTAAACGTATATGTAATTACACACTAATCATATATTTAATTTTCATACAGTAAACATGTATTTATTATCCTCTAAATAAGGCACACTTGGAAATAATGAATTTCTTTATGTGTGCAGTTGCGGCAAAACTCCACAGGAGGGCGCACGTTCCCTCTTAATAAGTCCGGTCCTCTCCGTCTCTCTCGCTCTCTCTTTTTCCTTTTTTTTTGTTTCTTTTAATTTTTTTTACATAAGTTTGGTTTTTCATACACTTATGTTTATACACTAGACATGTATTTAATATTAATACACTAAACATGTATTTAATATTAGTACAAAAACATGTATTTAATTTTAATAAACTAAACATATATTTAATATTAATACACTAAACATGTATTTAATATTAATACAAAAACACGTATTTAATATTAATAAACTAAACATATATTTAATATTAATACACTAAACGTGTATTAAATATTCATACACTAAACATTTATTTAATATTCATTCAATAAACATTTAGTTATTATTCTTACACTTAATATGTATTTAATATTAATACAAAAACATGTATTTAATTTTAATAAACTAATCATATATTTAATATTAATACACTAAACCTGTATTTAATATTTATACACTAAACATGTATTTAATATTAATACACTAAACATGTATTTAATATTTATACACTAAACATGTATTTAATATTAATACACTAAATATGTATTTATTATATATCCACTAAACATGTATTTAATATTCATAAACTAAACATGTATTTAATATTTATACACTAAACATGTATTTAATATTTATACACTAAACCTGTAGTTATTATTCATAGACTAAACATGTATTTAATATTAATACACTAAACCTGTATTTAATATTTATACTCTAAACATGTATTTAATATTAATACAAAAACATTTATTTAATTTTAATACAGTAAACACATATTTAATATTAATACACTAAACATGTATTTATTATTTATCCACTAAACATGTATTTAATATTCATACACTAAACATGTATTTAATATGAATACAAAAACATGTATTTAAGTTTAATAAACTAAACATATATTTAATATTAATACACTAAACATGTATTTAATATTGTTACACTAAACGTGTATTTACTATTTATACACTAAAAGTGTATTTAATATTAATACACTAAACATGTATTTAATATTAATACACTAAACATGTATTTAATATTTATACACTAAATATGTATTTACTATTCATACACTTAACATGTATTTAATATTTATACACGAAACATGTATTTAATATTTATACACTAAACATGTATTTAATATTCATACATTAAAAATGTATTTAATATTCATACACTAAACATGTATTTAATATTCGTACACGAAACATGTATTTAATATTTATACACTAAACATGTATTTAATATTTATACACTAAACATGTATTTAATATTCATACACTAAACATGTTGTTATTATTTATACACTAAACATGTATTTAATATTAATACAGTAAACATGTATTTAATATTAATACACTAAACATGTATTTAATATTAATACAAAAACATGTATTTAATTTTAATAAACTAAATATATATTTAATATTAATACACTAAACATGTATTTAATATTCATAAACAAAACATGTATTTAACATTCATACACTAAACATGTTTTAATATTCATACACTAAACATGAAGTTATTATTTATACACTAAACATGTATTTAATATTAATACACTAAACATGTATTTAATATGTATACACATGTAGTTATTATTTATACACTAAACATGTATTTAATATTAATACACTAAATATGTATTTATTATACATCCACTAAACATGTATTTAATATTCATAAACTAAACATGTATTTAATATTCATACACTAAATGTGTATTTAATATTCATACACTAAACATGTATTTAATATTAATACAAAAACATGTATTTAAGTTTAATAAACCAAACATATATTTAATATTAATACACTAAACATGTTTTTAATAATTATACATAAACATGTATTTAATTTTAATAAACTAAACATATATTTAATATTATTACACTAAACATGTATTTAATATTCAAACAAAAACATGTATTTAATTTTAATAAACTAAACACATATTTAATATTAATACACTAAACATGTATTAAATATTCATACACTAAACATTTATCTAATATTCATTCAATAAACATGTAGTTATTATTCTTACACTTAATATGTATTTAATATTAATACAAAAACATGTATTTAATTTTAATAAACTAAACATATATTTAATATTAATACACTAAACATGTATTTAATATTAATACAAAAACACGTATTTAATATTAATAAACTAAACATATATTTAATATTAATACACTAAACGTGTATTAAATATTCATACACTAAACATTTATTTAATATTCATTCAATAAACATTTAGTTATTATTCTTACACTTAATATGTATTTAATATTAATACAAAAACATGTATTTAATTTTAATAAACTAATCATATATTTAATATTAATACACTAAACCTGTATTTAATATTTATACACTAAACATGTATTTAATATTAATACACTAAACATGTATTTAATATTTATACACTAAACATGTATTTAATATTAATACACTAAATATGTATTTATTATATATCCACTAAACATGTATTTAATATTCATAAACTAAACATGTATTTAATATTTATACACTAAACATGTATTTAATATTTATACACTAAACCTGTAGTTATTATTCATAGATTAAACATGTATTTAATATTAATACACTAAACCTGTATTTAATATTTATACTCTAAACATGTATTTAATATTAATACAAAAACATTTATTTAATTTTAATACAGTAAACACATATTTAATATTAATACACTAAACATGTATTTATTATTTATCCACTAAACATGTATTTAATATTCATACACTAAACATGTATTTAATATGAATACAAAAACATGTATTTAAGTTTAATAAACTAAACATATATTTAATATTAATACACTAAACATGTATTTAATATTGTTACACTAAACGTGTATTTACTATTTATACACTAAAAGTGTATTTAATATTAATACACTAAACATGTATTTAATATTAATACACTAAACATGTATTTAATATTTATATACTAAACATGTATTTAATATTCATACACTAAATATATATTTAATATTATTACACTAAACATGTATTTAATATTTATACACTAAACATGTATTTAATAGTTATACACTAATCATGTATTTAATATTAATACACTAATCCTGTATTTAATATGTATACACTAAATATGTATTTACTATTCATACACTTAACATGTATTTAATATTTATACACGAAACATGTATTTAATATTTATACACTAAACATGTATTTAATATTCATACATTAAAAATGTATTTAATATTCATACACTAAACATGTATTTAATATTAGTACATGAAACATGTATTTAATATTTATACACTAAACATGTATTTAATATTTATACACTAAACATGTATTTAATATTCATACACTAAACATGTTGTTATTATTTATACACTAAACATGTATTTAATATTAATACAGTAAACATGTATTTAATATTAATACACTAAACATGTATTTAATATTAATACAAAAACATGTATTTAATTTTAATAAACTAAATATATATTTAATATTAATACACTAAACATGTATTTAATATTCATAAACAAAACATGTATTTAACATTCATACACTAAACATGTTTTAATATTCATACACTAAACATGAAGTTATTATTTATACACTAAACATGTATTTAATATTAATACACTAAACATGTATTTAATATGTATACACATGTAGTTATTATTTATACACTAAACATGTATTTAATATTAATACACTAAATATGTATTTATTATACATCCACTAAACATGTATTTAATATTCATAAACTAAACATGTATTTAATATTCATACACTAAATGTGTATTTAATATTCATACACTAAACATGTATTTAATATTAATACAAAAACATGTATTTAAGTTTAATAAACTAAACATATATTTAATATTAATACACTAAACATGTTTTTAATAATTATACATAAACATGTATTTAATTTTAATAAACTAAACATATATTTAATATTATTACACTAAACATGTATTTAATATTCATACAAAAACATGTATTTAATTTTAATAAACTAAACACATATTTAATATTAATACACTAAACATGTATTAAATATTCATACACTAAACATTTATTTAATATTCATTCAATAAACATGTAGTTATTATTCTTACACTTAATATGTATTTAATATTAATACAAAAACATGTATTTAATATTCATACACTAAATGTGTATTTAATATTCATACACTAAACATGTATTTAATATTAATACAAAAACATGTATTTAAGTTTAATAAACTAAACATATATTTAATATTAATACACTAAACATGTATTTAATATTTATACACAAACATGTATTTAATATTCATACACTAAACATCTATTTAATATTCATACACTAAACATGTATTTAATATTCATACACTAAACATGTATTTAATATTAATACACTGAACATGTATTTAATAATCATATACTAAACGTATATGTAATCATATACTAATCATATATTTAATATTCATACAGTAAACATGTATTTATTATCCTCTAAATAAGGCACACTTGGAAATAATGAATTTCTTTATGTGTGCAGTTGCGGCAAAACTCCACAGGAGGGCGCACGTTCCCTCTTAATAAGTCCGGTCCTCTCCGTCTCTCTCTCTCTCTTTTTCCTTTTTTTTTGTTTCTTTTATTTTTTTTACATAAGTTTGGTTTTCTCATACACTTATATTTATGCACTAAACATGTATTTAATATTAATACACTAAACATGTATTCAATATTAATAAAAAACATGTATTTAATTTTAATAAACTAAACATATATTTAATATTAATACAATAAACATGTATTTAACATTCATACACTAAACATGTATTTAATTTTAATAAACTAAACACATGTTTAATATTAATACACTAAACATGTATTAAATAGTCATACACTAAACATGTATTCAATATTCATTCAATAAACATGTAGTTATTATTCTTACACTTAATATGTATTTAATAGTAATACAAAAACATGTATTTAATTTTAATAAACCAAACATATATTTAATATTAATACACTAAACATGTATTTAATATTGTTACACTAAACGTGTATTTACTATTTATACACTAAAAGTGTATTTAATATTAATACACTAAACATGTATTTAATATTAATACATTAAACATGTATTTAATATTTATATACTAAACATGTATTTAATATTCATACACTAAACATGTATTTAATATTAATACACTAAACATGTATTTAATATTTATACACTAAACATGTATTTAATATTAATAGAAAACATGTATTTAATTTTAATAAACTAAATATATATTTAATATTAATACACTAAACATGTATTTAATATTCATAAACTAAACAACATTTATACACTAAACATGTATTTAACATTCATACACTAAACATGTATTTAATATTTATACACTAAACCTGTAGTTATTATTCATAGACTAAAAATGTATTTAATATTAATACACTAAACCTGTATTTAATATTTATACACTAAACATGTATTTAATATTAATACAAAAACATTTATTTAATTTTAATAAAGTAAACACATATTTAATATTAATACACTAAACATGTATTTATTATTAATCCACTAAACATGTATTTAATATTCATACACTAAATGTGTATTTAATATTCATACACTAAACATGTATTTAATATTAATACAAAAACATGTATTTAATTTTAATAAACTAAACATATATTTAATATTTATACACTGAACATGTTTTTAATATTCATACACTAAACATGTATTTAATATTTATACACTAAACATGTATTTAATATTAATACAAAAACATGTATTTAATTTTAATAAACTAAACACATATTTAATATTAATACACTAAACATGTATTAAATAATCATACACTAAACATTTATTTAATAATCATTCAATAAACATGTAGTTAATATTCTTACACTTAATATGTATTTAATATTAATACAAAAACATGTATTTAATTTTAATAAACTAAATATATATTTAATATTAATACACTAAACATGTATTTAATATTTTTACACTAAATATGTATTTAATATTCATACACCAAAAGTGTATTTAATATTAATACACTAAACATGTGTTTAATATTAATACACTAAACATCTAGTTATTATTCATACACTAAACATGTATTTAATATTTATACACTAAACATGTATTTAATATTAATACACTAAATATGTATTTATTATATATCCACTAAACATGTATTTAATATTCATAAACTAAATATATATTTAATATTAATACACTAAACATGTATTTAATATTAATACACTAAACATGTATTTAATATTTTTACACTAAACATGTATTTAATATTCATACACTAAACATGTATTTAATATTCATACACTAAACATGTATTTAATATTAATACAAAAACATGTATTTAATTGTAATTATCTAAATATATATTTAACATTTATACACTAAACATGTATTTAATATTCATACACTAAACATGTAGTTATTATTCATACACTAAACATGTATTTAATATTAATACACTAAACATGTATTTAATATTAATACACTAAACATGTATTTAATATTTATACAGTAAACATGTATTGAATATTCATACACTAAACATGTATTTAATATTCATACACTAACGATGTATTTAATATTAATACACTAAACATGTATTTAATATTTATACACTAATCATGTATTTAATATTAATACACTAATCATGTATTTAATATTCATACACTAAATATGTATTTAATATTTATACACTTATCATGTATTTAATATTTATACACTAAATATGTATTTAATATTCATACATTAAAAATGTATTTAATATTCATACACTAAACATGTATTTAATATTAATACAAAAACATGTATTTAATTTTAATAAACTAAACATATATTTAATATTATTACGCTAAACATGTATTTAATATTTATACACTGAACATGTATTTAATATTCATACACTAAACATTTAGTTATTATTTATACACTAAACATGTATTTAATATTAATACACTAAACATGTATTTAATATTAATACACTAAACATGTATTTAATATTAATACACTAAACATGTATTTAATATTCATACACTAAACATGTATTTAATATTAATACGAAAACATGTATTTAAGTTTAATAAACTAAACATATATTTAATATTAATACACTAAATCTGTATTTAATATTCATACACAAACAGGTATTTAATATTCATACACTAAACATGTATTTAATATTCATACACTAAACATGTATTTAATATTCATACACTAAACATGTATTTAATATGAATACACTGAACAAGTATTTAATATTCATAAACTAAACATGTATTTAATATTCATACACTAAATGTGTATTTAATATTCATACACTAAACATGTATTTAATATTAATACAAAAACATGTATTTAATTTTAATAAACTAAACATATATTTAATATTTATACACTGAACATGTTTTTAATATTCATACACTAAACATGTATTTAATATTTATACACTAAACATGTATTTAATATTAATACAAAAACATGTATTTAATATTAATAAACTAAACACATATTTAATATTAATACACTAAACATGTATTAAATAATCATACACTAAACATTTATTTAATAATCATTCAATAAACATGTAGTTAATATTCTTACACTTAATATGTATTTAATATTAATACAAAAACATCTATTTAATTTTAATAAACTAAACATATATTTAATATTAATACACTAAACATGTATTTAATATTGTTACACTAAACGTGTATTTACTATTCATACACTAAAAGTGTATTTAATATTCATACACTAAACATGTATTTAATATTAATACACTAAACATGTATTTAATATTAATACAAAAACATGTATTTAATTTTAATAAACTAAATATATATTTAATATTAATACACTAAACATGTATTTAATATTTTTACACTAAATTTGTATCTAATATTCATACACCAAAAGTGTATTTAATATTAATACACTAAACATGTGTTTAATATTAATACACTAAACATCTAGTTATTATTCATACACTAAACATGTATTTAATATTTATACACTAAACATGTATTTAATATTAATACACTAAATATGTATTTATTATATATCCACTAAACATGTATTTAATATTCATAAACTAAATATATATTTAATATTAATACACTAAACATGTATTTAATATTAATACACTAAACATGTATTTAATATTTTTACACTAAACATGTATTTAATATTCATACACTAAACATGTATTTAATATTCATACACTAAACATGTATTTAATATTAATACAAAAACATGTATTTAATTGTAATTATCTAAATATATATTTAACATTTATACACTAAACATGTATTTAATATTCATACACTAAACATGTAGTTATTATTCATACACTAAACATGTATTTAATATTAATACACTAAACATGTATTTAATATTAATACACTAAACATGTATTTAATATTTATACACTAAACATGTATTTAATATTAATACAAAAACATGTATTTAATTTTAATAAACTAAACATATATTTAATATTATTACACTAAACATGTATTTAATATTTATACACTGAACATGTATTTAATATTAATACACTAAACATGTATTTAATATTTATACACTAATCATGTATTTAATATTAATACACTAATCATGTATTTAATATTCATACACTAAATATGTATTTAATATTTATATACTTATCATGTATTTAATATTTATACACTAAATATGTATTTAATATTCATACATTAAAAATGTATTTAATATTCATACACTAAACATGTATTTAATATTAATACAAAAACATGTATTTAATTTTAATAAACTAAACATATATTTAATATTCATACACTAAACATGTATTTAATATTTATACACTGAACATGTATTTAATATTCATACACTAAACATTTAGTTATTATTCATACACTAAACATGTATTTAATATTAATACACTAAACATGTATTTAATATTAATACACTAAACATGTATTTAATATGTATACAGTAAACATGTATTGAATATTCATACACTAAACATGTATTTAATATTCATACACTAAACATGTATTTAATATTAATACACTAAACATGTATTTAATATTAATACACTAAACATCTATTTAATATTTATACACTAAACATGTATTTAATATTAATAAAAAACATGTATTTAATTTTAATAAACTAAACATGTATTTATTATTCATACACTAAACATATATTTAACATTCATACACTAAACATGAATCTAATATTAATACACTAAACATGTATTTGAGATTTATACACTTAACATGAATTTAATATTAATACAAAAACATGTATTTAATTTTAATAAACTAAACATATATTTAATATTATTACACTATACATATATTTAACATTTATACACTAAACATGAATTTAATATTAATACACTAAACATTTAGTTATTATTTATACACTAAACATGTATTTAATATTAATACACTAAACATGTATCCAATATTAATACACCAAACATGTATTTAATATTTATACACTAATCATGTATTTAATATTAATACTCTAATCATGTATTTAATATTTATACACTAAATATGTATTTAATATTTATACACTTAACATGTATTTAATATCTATACACGAAACATGTATTTAATATTTATACACTAAACATGTATTTAATATTCATACACTAAACATGTATTTAATATTCATACATTAAACATGTATTTAATATTCATACACTAAACATGTATTTAATAATTATACACTAAACATGTATTTAATATTCATACACTAAACATGTATTTAATATTTATACACTAAACATGTATTTAATATTCATACACTAAACATGTAGTTATTATTTATACACTAAACATGTATTTATTATTAATACAGTAAACATGTATTTAATATTAATACACTAAACATGTATTTAATATTAATACAAAAACATGTATTTAATTTTAATAAACTAAATATATATTTAATATTAATACACTAAACATGTATTTAATATTCATAAACTAAACATGTATTTAACATTTATACACTAAACATGTATTTAATATTCATACACTAAACATGTATTTAATTTTTAATAAACTAAACATATATTTAATATTAATACACTAAACATGTATTAAATATTTATACACTAAACATGTATTTAATATTCATACACTAAACATGTAGTTATTATTCATACACCAAACATGTATTTAATATTAATACAGTAAACATGTATTAAATATTTATACACTAAACATTTATTTAATATTCATTCAATAAGCATGTAGTTATTATTCTTACACTTAATATGTATTTAATATTAATACAAAAACATGTATTTAATTTTAATAAACTAAGTTATACACTAAACATGTATGTAATATTCATACATTAAACATGTATTTAATATTCATACACTAAACATGTATTTAATATTTATACACTAAACATGTATTTGATATTCATTCACTAAACATGTATTTAATATTTATACACTAAACATGTATTTAATATTAATACACTAAACATGTATTTGATATTCATACACTAAACATGTATTTAACATTTATACACTAAACATGTATTTAATATTCATACACTAAACATGTATTTAATTTTTAATAAACTAAACATATATTTAATATTAATACACTAAACATGTATTAAATATTTATACACTAAACATGTATTTAATATTCATACACTAAACATGTATTTAATATTTATACACTAAACATGTATTTAATATTTATACACTAAACATGTATTTAATATTAATACACTAAACATGTATTTAATATTAATACAAAAACATGTATTTAATTTTAATAAACTAAATATATATTTAATATTAATACACAAAACATGTATTTAATATTCATGAACTAAACATGTATTTAACATTTATACACTAAACATGTATTTAATATTCATATACTAAACATGTAGTTATTATTTATACACTAAACATGTATTTAATTTTAATACACTAAACATGTATTTAATATTTATACACTAAACATGTATTTAATATTAATACAGTAAATATTTATTTAATCTTTATCCACTAAACATGTATTTAATATTCATAAACTAAACATGTATTTAATATTCATACACTAAATGTGTATTTAATATTCATACACTAAACATGTATTTAATATTAATACAAAAACATGTATTTAAGTTTAATAAACTAAACATATATTTAATATTAATACACTAAACATGTATTTAATATTTATACACTAAACGTGTATTTAATATTTATACACTAAAAGTGTATTTAATATTTATACACTAAACATGTATTTAATATTAATACACTAAACATGTAGTTATTATTCATACACTAAACATGTATTTAATATTAATACAAAAACATGTATTTAATTTTAATAAACTAAATATATATTTAATATTAATACACTAAACATGTATTTAATATTCATAAACTAAATATGTATTTAACATTTATACACTAAACATTTATTTAATATTAATACACTAAACAAGTATTTAATAATTATACACTAAAATGGAATTTAATAATAGACTAAACATGTATTTAATATTTTCACACTAAACTTGTATTTAATATTCATACACTTAACATGTATTTAATATTCATACACTAAACATGTAGTTATTATTAATACACTAAACATGTATTTAATATTTATACACTAAACATGTATTTAATATTAATACACTAAACATGTATTTAATATTAATACACTAAACATCTATTTAATATTTATACACTAAACATGTATTTAATATTAATAAAAAACATGTATTTAATTTTAATAAACTAAACATGTATTTATTATTCATACACTAAACATATATTTAACATTCATACACTAAACATGAATCTAATATTAATACACTAAACATGTATTTGAGATTTATACACTTAACATGAATTTAATATTAATACAAAAACATGTATTTAATTTTAATAAACTAAACATATATTTAATATTATTACACTATACATATATTTAACATTTATACACTAAACATGAATTTAATATTAATACACTAAACATTTAGTTATTATTTATACACTAAACATGTATTTAATATTAATACACTAAACATGTATCCAATATTAATACACCAAACATGTATTTAATATTTATACACTAATCATGTATTTAATATTAATACTCTAATCATGTATTTAATATTTATACACTAAATATGTATTTAATATTTATACACTTAACATGTATTTAATATCTATACACGAAACATGTATTTAATATTTATACACTAAACATGTATTTAATATTCATACACTAAACATGTATTTAATATTCATACATTAAACATGTATTTAATATTCATACACTAAACATGTATTTAATAATTATACACTAAACATGTATTTAATATTCATACACTAAACATGTATTTAATATTTATACACTAAACATGTATTTAATATTCATACACTAAACATGTAGTTATTATTTATACACTAAACATGTATTTATTATTAATACAGTAAACATGTATTTAATATTAATACACTAAACATGTATTTAATATTAATACAAAAACATGTATTTAATTTTAATAAACTAAATATATATTTAATATTAATACACTAAACATGTATTTAATATTCATAAACTAAACATGTATTTAACATTTATACACTAAACATGTATTTAATATTCATACACTAAACATGTATTTAATTTTTAATAAACTAAACATATATTTAATATTAATACACTAAACATGTATTAAATATTTATACACTAAACATGTATTTAATATTCATACACTAAACATGTAGTTATTATTCATACACCAAACATGTATTTAATATTAATACAGTAAACATGTATTAAATATTTATACACTAAACATTTATTTAATATTCATTCAATAAGCATGTAGTTATTATTCTTACACTTAATATGTATTTAATATTAATACAAAAACATGTATTTAATTTTAATAAACTAAGTTATACACTAAACATGTATGTAATATTCATACATTAAACATGTATTTAATATTCATACACTAAACATGTATTTAATATTTATACACTAAACATGTATTTGATATTCATTCACTAAACATGTATTTAATATTTATACACTAAACATGTATTTAATATTAATACACTAAACATGTAGTTATTATTCATACACCAAACATGTATTTAATATTAATACAGTAAACATGTATTAAATATTTATACACTAAACATTTATTTAATATTCATTCAATAAGCATGTAGTTATTATTCTTACACTTAATATGTATTTAATATTAATACAAAAACATGTATTTAATTTTAATAAACTAAGTTATACACTAAACATGTATGTAATATTCATACATTAAACATGTATTTGATATTCATACACTAAACATGTATTTAACATTTATACACTAAACATGTATTTAATATTCATACACTAAACATGTATTTAATTTTTAATAAACTAAACATATATTTAATATTAATACACTAAACATGTATTAAATATTTATACACTAAACATGTATTTAATATTCATACACTAAACATGTATTTAATATTTATACACTAAACATGTATTTAATATTTATACACTAAACATGTATTTAATATTAATACACTAAACATGTATTTAATATTAATACAAAAACATGTATTTAATTTTAATAAACTAAATATATATTTAATATTAATACACAAAACATGTATTTAATATTCATGAACTAAACATGTATTTAACATTTATACACTAAACATGTATTTAATATTCATATACTAAACATGTAGTTATTATTTATACACTAAACATGTATTTAATTTTAATACACTAAACATGTATTTAATATTTATACACTAAACATGTATTTAATATTAATACAGTAAATATTTATTTAATCTTTATCCACTAAACATGTATTTAATATTCATAAACTAAACATGTATTTAATATTCATACACTAAATGTGTATTTAATATTCATACACTAAACATGTATTTAATATTAATACAAAAACATGTATTTAAGTTTAATAAACTAAACATATATTTAATATTAATACACTAAACATGTATTTAATATTTATACACTAAACGTGTATTTAATATTTATACACTAAAAGTGTATTTAATATTTATACACTAAACATGTATTTAATATTAATACACTAAACATGTAGTTATTATTCATACACTAAACATGTATTTAATATTAATACAAAAACATGTATTTAATTTTAATAAACTAAATATATATTTAATATTGATACACTAAACATGTATTTAATATTCATAAACTAAATATGTATTTAACATTTATACACTAAACATTTATTTAATATTAATACACTAAACAAGTATTTAATAATTATACACTAAAATGGAATTTAATAATAGACTAAACATGTATTTAATATTTTCACACTAAACTTGTATTTAATATTCATACACTTAACATGTATTTAATATTCATACACTAAACATGTAGTTATTATTAATACACTAAACATGTATTTAATATTTATACACTAAACATGTATTTAATATTTATACACTAAACATGTATTTAATATTCATACACTAAACATTTAGTAATTATTTATACACTAAACATGTATTTAATATTAATACACTAAACATGTATTTAATATTAATACACTAAACATGTATTTAATATTTATACACTAATCATGTATTTAATTTTAATACACTAATCATGTATTTATTATTAATACACTAAATATGTATTTAATATTCATAAACTAAACATGTATTTAATATTTATACACTAAACATGTATTTAATATTCATACACTAAACATTTAGTTATTATTCATACACTAAACATGTATTTAATATTAATACACTAAACCTGTATTTAATATTCATACACTAAACATGTATTTAATATTAATACACTAAACATGTAGTTAATATTTATACACTAAACATGTATTTAATATTAATACACTAAATATGTATTTATTATATATCCACTAAACATGTATTTAATATTCATAAACTAAACATGTATTTAATATTTATACACTAAACATGTATTTAATATTCATACACTAAACATGTAGTTATTATTCATACACTAAACATTTATTTAATATTAATACACTAAACCTGTATTTAATATTTATACACTAAACATGTATTTAATATTAATACACTAAACATGTATTTAATATTTATACACTAAACATGTATTTAATATTAATACACTAAATATGTATTTATTATATATCCACTAAACATGTATTTAATATTCATAAACTAAACATGTATTTAATATTCATACACTAAATGTGTATTTAATATTTATACACTAAACATGTATTTAATATTAATACAATAACCTGTATTTAAGTTTAATAAACTAAACATATATTTAATATTAATACACTAAACATGTATTTAATATGTATACAGTAAACATGTATTGAATATTAATACACTAAACATGTATTTAATATTCATACACTAAACATTTAGTTATTATTTATACACTAAACATGTATTTAATATTAATACACTAAACATGTTTTTAATATTAATACACTAAACATGTATTTAATATTCATACATTAAACATGTATTTAATATCCATACACTAAACATGTATTTAATATTCATACATTAAAAATTTATTTAATATTCATACACCAAACATGTATTTAATATTCACACATTAAACATGTATTTAATATTTATACACTAAACATGTATTTAATATTCGTACACGAAACATGTATTTAATATTCATACATTAAACATGTATTTAATATTTATACAAAAACAAGTATTTAAGTTTAATAAACTAAACATATATTTAATATTAATACACTAAAAATTTATTTAATATTTATACACTAAACATTGATTTAATATTCATACACTAAACATGTATTTAATATTTATACACTAAACATGTATTTAATATTCATACACTAAACATGTATTTGATATTAATACACTGAACATGTATTTAATAATCATATACTAAACGTATATGTAATCATATACTAATCATATATTTAATATTCATACAGTAAACATGTATTTATTATCCTCTAAATAAGGCACACTTGGAAATAATGAATTTCTTTATGTGTGCAGTTGCGGCAGAAGTCCACAGGAGGGCGCACGTTCCCTCTTAATATGCCCGGTCCTCTCCGTCTCTCTATCTCTCTCTTTTTCCTTTTTTTTTGTTTCTTTAATTTTTTTTTACATAAGTTTGGTTTCTCATACACTTATATTTATACACTAAACATGTATTTAATATTAATACGCTAAACATGTATTTAATATTTATACACTAAACATGTATTTAATATTAATACAAAAACATGTATTTAATTTTAATAAACTAAACATATATTTAATATTTATACACTAAACATGTATTTAACATTTATACACTAAACATGTATTTAATATTAATACAGTAAACATGTATTTAATATTAATACACTAAACATGTATTTAATATTAATACAAAACATGTATTTAATTTTAATAAACTAAACATATATTTAAGATCAATACACTAAACATGTATTTAATATTAATACAAAAACATGTATTTAATTTAATAAACTAAACACATATTTAATATTAATACACTAAACATGTATTAAATATTCATACACTAAACATGTATTTAATATTAATTCAATAAACATGTAGTTATTATTCTTACACTTAATATGTATTTAATATTAATACAAAAACATGTATTTAATTTTAATAAGCTAAACATATATTTAATATTAATACACTAAACATGTATTTAATATTGTTACACTAAACATGTATTTAATATTTATACACTAAACATGTATTTAATATTCATACACTAAACATGTATTTAATATTAATACACTAAACATTTATTTAATATTTATACACTTAACATGTATTTAATATTAATACAAAACATGTATTTAATTTTAATAAACTAAATATATATTTAATATTAATACACTAAACATGTATTTAATATTCATACACTAAACCTGTATTTAATATTTATACACGAAACATGTATTTAATATTAATACAAAAACATTTTTTTAATTTTAATAAAGTAAACACATATTTAATATTAATACACTAAACATGTATTTAATATTTATACACTAAACATGTATTTAATAGTCGTACACTAAACATGTAGTTATTATTTATACACTAAATATGTATTTAATATTAATACAGTAAACATGTATTAAATATTTATACACTAAACATGTATTTAATATTAATACAAAAACATGTATTTAAGTTTAATAAACTAAACATATATTTGATATTAATACACTAAACATGTATTTAATATTTATACACAAACATGTATTTAATATTCATACACTAAACATGTATTTAATATTCATACATTAAACATGTATTTAATATTCATACACTAAACATGTATTTAATATTAATACACTGAACATGTATTTAATAATCATATACCAAACATATATGTAATTATATACTAATCATATATTTAATATTCATACAGTAAACATGTATTTATTATCCTCTAAATAAGGCACACTTGGAAATAATGAATTTCTTTATGTGTGCAGTTGCGGCAGAAGTCCACAGGAGGGCACAAATTCTCTCTTAATATGCCCGGTCCTCTCCGTCTCTCTCTCTCTCTCTTTTTCCTTTTTTTTTGTTTCTTTTATTTTTTTTTTACATAAGTTTGGTTACTCATACACTTATATTTATACAATAAACATGTATTTAATATTAATACACTAAACATGTATTTAATATTTATACACTAAACATGTATTTAATATTAATACAAAAACATGTATTTAATTTAATAAACTAAACATGTATTTAATATTTATACACTAAACAGGTATTTAATATTTTTACACTAAACATGTAGTTATTATTCATACACTAAACATGTATTTAATATTAATACACTAAACATGTATTTAACATTCATACACTAAACATGTTTTAATATTAATACACTAAACATGTATTTAATATTAATGCACTAAACAAGTATTTGATATTTATACACTAAACATGTATTTAATATTAATACAAAAACATGTAATTAATTTTAATACACTAAACATATATTTAATATTAATACACTAAACATGTATTTAACATTCATACACTAAACATGTATTTAATATTAATACAAAAACATGTATTTAATTTTAATACACTAAACATATATTTAATATTAATACACTAAACATGTATTTAACATTTATACACTAAACATGTTTTAATATTAATACACTAAACATGTATTTAACATTTATACACTAAACATGTATTTAACATTTATACACTAAACATGTTTTAATATTAATACACTAAACATGTATTTAATATTAATACACTAAACAAGTATTTAATATTTATACACTAAACATGTATTTAATATTAATACAAAAACATGTATTTAATTTTAATACACTAAACATATATTTAATATTAATACACTAAACATGTCTTTAACATTCATACACTAAACATGTATTTAATATTAATACAAAAACATGTATTTAATTTTAATACACTAAACATATATTTAATATTAATACACTAAGCATGTATTTAACATTTATACACTAAACATGTTTTTAATATTAATACACTAAACATGTATTTAATATTAATAAAAAAACATGTATTTAATTTTAATAAACTAAATATTTAATATTAATACACTAAACATGTATTTAATATTCATACACTAAACATGTATTTAATATTAATACACTAAACCTGTATTTAATATTTATACACTAAAAATGTATTTAATATTAATACACTAAACATGTATTTAATATTTATACACTAAACATGTATTTAATATTAATACACTAAATATGTATTTATTATATATCCACTAAACATGTATTTAATATTCATAAACTAAACATGTATTTAATATGCATACACTAAACGTGTATTTAATATTCATACACTAAACATGTATTTAATATTAATACAAAAACATGTATTTAAGTTTAATAAACTAAACATATATTTAATATTAATACACTAAATATGTATTTAATATGCATACAGTAAACATGTATTGAATATTCATACACTAAACATGTATTTAATATTCATACACTAAACATGTATTTAATATTCATACAATAAACATGTAGTTATTATTCTTACACTTAATATGTATTTAATATTAATACAAAAACATGTATTTATTTTTATTAAACTAAACATATATTTAATATTTATACACTAAACATGTATTTAATATTAATACAAAAACATGTATTTAATTTTAATACTCTAAACATACATTTAATATTAATACACTAAACATGTATTTAACAATCATACACTAAACATGTATTTAACATTTATACACTAAACATGTTTTTAATATTAATACACTAAACATGTATTTAATATTAATACAAAAACATGTATTTAATTTTAATAAACTAAACATTTAATATTAATACACTAAACATGTATTTAATATTCATACACTAAACATGTAGTTATTATTCATACACTAAACATGTATTTAATATTAATACACTAAACATGTAGTTATTATTCATACACTAAACATGTATTTAATATTAATACACTAAACATGTATTTAATATTTATAAACTAAACATGTATTTAATATTTATACACTAAACATGTATTTAATATTAATACAAAAACATGTATTTAATTTTAATAAACTAAATATAAATTTAATATTAATACACTAAACATGTATTTATTATTCATAAACTAAACAATATTTATATACTAAACATGTATTTAATATTCATACACTAAACATGTAGTTATTATTCATACACTAAACATGTATTTCATATTAATACACTAAACCTGTATTTAATATTTATACACTAAACATGTAGTTATTATTCATACACTAAACATGTATTTAATATTAATACACTAAACATGTATTTAATATTTATAAACTAAACATGTATTTAATATTCATACACTAAACATGTATTTTATATTAATACACTGAACATGTATTTAATATTAATACACTAAACATGTATTTAATATTTATACACTAAACATGTATTTAATATTCATACACTAAACATGTATTTAATATTAATACACTAAACATGTATTTAATATTTATACACTAAACATGTATTTAATATTAATACAAAACATGTATTTAATATTCATACAATAAACATGTAGTTATTATTCTTACACTTAATATGTATTTAATATTAATACAAAAACATGTATTTATTTTTATTAAACTAAACATATATTTAATATTTATACACTAAACATGTATTTAATATTAATACAAAAACATGTATTTAATTTTAATACTCTAAACATACATTTAATATTAATACACTAAACATGTATTTAACAATCATACACTAAACATGTATTCAACATTTATACACTAAACATGTTTTTAATATTAATACACTAAACATGTATTTAATATTAATACAAAAACATGTATTTAATTTTAATAAACTAAACATTTAATATTAATACACTAAACATGTATTTAATATTCATACACTAAACATGTAGTTATTATTCATACACTAAACATGTATTTAATATTAATACACTAAACATGTAGTTATTATTCATACACTAAACATGTATTTAATATTAATACACTAAACATGTATTTAATATTTATAAACTAAACATGTATTTAATATTTATACACTAAACATGTATTTAATATTAATACAAAAACATGTATTTAATTTTAATAAACTAAATATAAATTTAATATTAATACACTAAACATGTATTTATTATTCATAAACTAAACAATATTTATATACTAAACATGTATTTAATATTCATACACTAAACATGTAGTTATTATTCATACACTAAACATGTATTTCATATTAATACACTAAACCTGTATTTAATATTTATACACTAAACATGTAGTTATTATTCATACACTAAACATGTATTTAATATTAATACACTAAACATGTATTTAATATTTATAAACTAAACATGTATTTAATATTCACACACTAAACATGTATTTTATATTAATACACTGAACATGTATTTAATATTAATACACTAAACATGTATTTAATATTTATACACTAAACATGTATTTAATATTCATACACTAAACATGTATTTAATATTAATACACTAAACATGTATTTAATATTTATACACTAAACATGTATTTAATATTAATACAAAACATGTATTTAATTTTAATAAACTAAATTTATATTTAATATTAATACACTAAACATGTATTTAATATTTATACACTAAACATGTATTTAATATTAATACAAAAACATGTATTTAATTTTAATACACTAAATAAAAATTTAATATTAATACACTAAACATGTATTTAATATTCATAAACTAAACAATATTTATACACTAAACCTGTATTTAATATTTATACACTAAACATGTATTTAATATTAATACACTAAACATGTATTTAATATTTATACACTAAACATGTATTTAATATTTATACACTAAATATGTATTTATTATATATCCACTAGACATGTATTTAATATTCATAAACTAAACATGTATTTAATATTCATACACTGAACATGTATTTAATATTAATACAAAAACATGTATTTAAGTTTAATAAACTAAACATATATTTAATATTAATACACTAAACATGTATTTAATATGTATACATTAAACATGTATTTAATATTCATACACTAAACATGTATTTAATATTTATACACTAAACATGTATTTAATATTCATACACTAAACATGTATTTAATATTAATACGCTGATTATGTATTTAATAATCATATACTAAATGTATATGTAATTATACACTAATCATATATTTAATTTTCATACAGTAAACATGTATTTAATATTTGTACACTAAACATGTATTTAATATTCATACACTAAACATGTATTTAATATTAATACACTGAACATGTATTTAATATTAATACACTAAACATGTATTTAATATTCATACACTAAACATGTATTTAATATTAATACACTAAACATGTATTTAATATTTATACACTAAACATGTATTTAATATTAATACAAAAACCTTTATTTAATTTTAATAAACTAAACACATATTTAATATTAATACACTAAACATGTATTTAATATTTATACACTAAACATGTATTTAATACTCATACACTAAACATGTAGTTATTATTTATACACTAAACATGTATTTAATATTAATACAGTAAACATGTATTAAATATTTATACACTAAACATGTATTTAATATTCATACAATAGACATGTAGTTATTATTCTTACACTTAATATGTATTTAATATTAATACAAAAACATATATTTAATTTTAATAAACTAAACACATATTTAATATTAATACACTAAACATGTATTTAATATTTTTACACTAAACGTGTATTTAATATTTATACACTAAACATGTATTTAATATTAATACACTAAACATGTAGTTATTATTCATACACTAAACATGTATTTAATATTAATACACTAAACATTTATTTAATATTTATACACTAAACATGTATTTAATAATAATACAAAAACATGTATTTAATTTTAATAAACTAAATATATATTTAATATTAATACATTAAACATGTATTTAATATTAATACACTAAACATGTATTTAATAATTATACACTAAAATTGAATTTAATAATAGACTAAACATGTATTTAATATTTTCATACTAAACTTGTATTTAATATTCATACACTAAACATGCATTTAATATTCATACACTAAGCATGTAGTTATTATTCATACACTAAACATGTATTTAATATTAATACACTAAACATATATTTAATATTTTTACACTAAACATGTATTTAATATTAATACAATAATCATGTATTTAATATTCATACACTAAACATGTATTTAATATTAATACACTAAACATGTATTTAATATTTATACACTAAACATGTATTTCATATTGATACAAAAACATGTATTTAATTTTAATAAACTAAATATATATTTAATATTAATACACTAAACATGTATTTAATATTCATAAACTAAACATGTATTTAACATTTATACACTAAACATGTATTTAATATTTATCCACTAAACATAAATTTAATATTCATCCACTAAACATGTATTTAATATTCATAAACTAAACATGTATTTAATATTCATACACTAAACGTGTATTTAATATTCATACACTAAACATGTATTTAATATTAATACAAACACATGTATTTAAGTTTAATAAACTAAACATATATTTAATATTAATACACGAAACATGTATTTAATATTTATACACTAAACATGTATTTAATATTAATACAAAAACATGTATTTAATTTTAATGAACTAAACATATTTAATATTAATACACTAAACATGTATTTAATATTTATACACTAAAAATGTATTTAAAATTTCTACACTAAACATGTATTTAATATCAATACATTAAACATGTATTTAATATTAATACACTAAACATGTATTTAATATTCATACACTAAACATGTATTTAATATTAATACACTAAACATGTATTTAATATTTATACAGTAACTATGTATTTAATATTAATACAAAACGAGTATTTAATTTTAATAAACTAAATATATATTTAATATTAATACACTAAACATGTATTTAATATTCATAAACTAAACATGTATTTAACATTTATACACTAAACATGTATTTAATATTCATACACTAAACCTGTAGTTATTATTCATACACTAAACATGTATTTAATATTAATACACTAAGCCTGCATTTAATATTAATACACTAAACATGTATTTAATATTAATACAAAAACATGTATTTAATTTTAATAAAGTAAACACAATTTTAATATTTATACACTAAACATGTTTTAATATTTATACACTAAACATGTATTTAATATTAATACAAAAACATGTATTTAGTTTTAATAAACTAAACATATTTAATATTAATACACTAAACATGTATTTAATATTAATACACTAAACATGTATTTAACATTTATACACTAAACATGTATTTAATATTAATACACTAAACATGTATTTAATATTAATACAAAACTTGTATTTAATTTTAATAAACTAAACATATATTTAATATTAATACACTAAACATGTATTTAATATTTATACACTAAACATGTATTTAACTTTAATACACTAAACATGTTTTAATATTAATACACTAAACATGTATTTAATATTAATACAAAAACATGTATTTAATTTTAATAAACTGAACATATATTTAATATTAATACACTAAACATGTATTTAATATTAATACACTAAACATGTATTAAATATTCATACACTAAACATGTAGTTATTATTTATACACTAAACATGTATTTAATATTTATACACTAAACATGTATTTAACATTTATACACTAAACATGTATTTAATATTAATACACTAAACATGTATCTAATATTAATTCAAAAACATGTATTTAATTTTAATAAACTAAACATATATTTAATATTAATACACTAAACATGCATTTAATATTAATACACTAAACATGTATTTAATATTAATACACTAAATATGTAGTTATTATTTATACACTAAACATGTATTTAATATTAATACACTAAACATGTATTTAAGATTCATACACTAAATATGTAGTTATTATTTATACACTAAACATGTATTTAATATGAATACACTAAACATGTATTGAATATTCATACACTAAACATGTATTTAATATTTATACACTAATCATGTATTTAATATTTATACACTAAATATGTATTTAATATTCATACACTTAACATGTATTTAATATGTATACAATAAACATGTATTTAATATTCATACACGAAACATGTATTTAATATTTATACACTAAACATGTATTTAATATTCATACATTAAACATGTTTTTAATATTTATACACTAAACATGTATTTAATATTCATACACTAAACATGTATTTAATATTCATACACTAAACATGTATTTGATATTAATACACTAAACATGTATTTAATATTTATACACTAAACATGTATTTAATAATTATACACTAAACATGTATTTAATATTAATACAAAAACATGTATTTAATTTTAATAAACTAAACATATTTAATATTAATACACTAAACATGTATTTAATATTTATACACTAAACGTGTATTTAATATTTATACACTAAAAGTGTATTTAATATTTATACACTAAACATGTATTTAATATTAATACACTAAACATGTATTTAATATTTATACAGTAAACATATATTTAATATTTATACACTAAACATGTATTTAATAGTAATACACTAATCATGTATTTGATATTCATACACTAAACATGTATTTAATATTCATACAAAAAACATGTATTTAATATTTTTACACTAAACGTGTATTTAATATTCATACACTAAAAGTTTACTTAATATTTATACATTAAACATGTATTCAATATTCATACACTAAACATATTTTTACTATATGTACACTAAACATATATTTATATTAATACACCATACATGTATTTAATATTTATACAGCAAACATGTGTTTAATATTAATACAAAAAACATGTATTTAATTTTAATAAACTAAACATATATTTAATATTAATACACTAAACATGTATTTAGTATTCATACATGAAACATGTTTTTATTATTCATACACTAAACATGTATTTAATATTCATACACTAAACATGTATTTAATATTCATACAAAACATGTATTTAAATGTAATAAACAAAACATATATTTAATAATAATACATTAAACATGTATTTAATATTCATACACTAAACATGTATTTAATATTTATACACTAAACATGTATTTAATATTAATACACTAAATATGTATTTATTATTTATCCACTAAACATGTATTTAATATTCATAAACTAAACATGTATTTAATATTCATACACTAAACGTGTATTAAATATTCATACACAAAACATATATTTAATATTAATACAAAAACATGTATTTAAGTTTAATAAACTAAACATATATTTAATATTAATACACTAAACATGTATTTAATATTAATACACTAAACATGTATTTAATATTCATACACTAAATATGTAGTTATTATTTATACACTAAACATGTATTTAATATTAATACACTAAACATGTATTTAATATTCATACACTAAATATGTAGTTATTATTTATACACTAAACATGTATCTAATATTAATACACTAGACGTGTATTTAATATTCATACACTAAACATGTATTTAATATTTATACACTAAACATGTATTTAATATTAATACAAAAACATGTATTTAAGTTTAATAAACTAAACATATATTTAATATTAATACAATAACCATGTATTTAATATTTATACACTAAAAATGTATTTAATATTCATACACTAAACATGTATTTAATATTCATACACTAAACATGTATTTAATATTTATACACTAAACATGTATTTAATATTAATACACTGAACATGTATTTAATAATCATATACTAAACGTATATGTAATTATACACTAATCATATATTTAATATTCATACAGTAAACATGTATTTATTATCCTCTAAATAAGGCACACTTGGAAATAATGAATTTCTTTATGTGTGCAGTTGCGGCAGAAGTCCACAAGAGGGCGCACGTTCCCTCTTAATAAGTCCAGTCCTCTCCGTCTCTCTCTCTCTCTTTTTCCTTTTTTTTGTTTCTTTTATTTATTTTTTTACATAAATTTGGTTTCTCATACACTTATATTTATACACTAAACATGTATTTAATATTAATACACTAAACATGTATTTAATATTTATACACTAAACATGTATTTAATATTAATACACTAAACATGTATTTAATATTTATACACTAAACATGTATTTAATATTAATACAAAAACATGTATTTAATTTTAATGAACTAAACATATATTTAATATTAATACACTAAACATGTATTTAACATTTATACACTAAACATGTATTTAATATTAATACACTAAACATGTATTTAATATTTATACACTAAACATGTATTTAATATTAATACAAAAGCATGTATTTAGTTTTAATAAACTAAACATATTTAATATTAATACACTAAACATGTATTTAATATTTATACACTAAACATGTATTTAACATTTATACACTAAACATGTATTTAATATTAATACACTAAACATGTATTTAATATTAATACATGTCATGCCCGGCTCTGCCGGTTAGTGTTTGGGGCACTTTGGTCCTCCGACCCGCAGGTGGAGCTGTCGGTTGCTGCCGGTTAGTGTTTGGGGCACTTTGGTCCTCCGACCCGCAGGTGGAGCTGGTCTGTGAAGACGTGCAACATCTCAGAGGGCTGCTGATTGGGCGGCCTATAAAAGGCCTCCCATCATCATGCTCTCTCTCTCATGCTCTCTCTCTCTCTCTCGTCCCACAGGCACATTCGTTTGGTGACCGTATGGTCACGGCAACGACGGCCGGGATTAGCACCACACTAACACCCTTTTGGGACAACACTCATTTACTGATACATTCCTTGGTTAATTCACATTACTGATCACTGATACATGTTGTAAAATAAAAGATCTGTTGGCTAAAATGTACAAATCGGTGTGGTCTCCCTTAATGTTACAGCCACTAACAAGCCAGTGGTTGTGACATATGGGGGCTCGTCCGATCTTTGGTAGTAACTTTAGGCTATGGTAATTCCTTCTACTGGCTATGGCAGCGTAGGAAGGTGCGTAGAGCTCTTTGTATTGAGTATTCCTTCTACTGGCTTTTGGAGCGTAGGAAGGTGAGTAGAGCTGAGTTACTAATTGTGAACTGCTGATAGTCAGTTGGGGCCTGTTATCAATTAGTTAATTGGGGAATCTGCTGATTTGTACTTTTGAGGCTTTGTTTGACCGTGCAAGTGTAGGTAGACACTGAAATGTTTGTTACAGCCATCTTGGTTGAGTTTCATTGCAGTTTGTAGCATTGCATTCAGCCTCTTAGGAGCTGTCGCCTTTATCCCCATCTAGTACGGGTTCTAGGTTCCTGCTGTCACAGAGCCTGGGCGAGGGCACCGCCTTGGAGAAACGGCTGAATCGGCTTTGTCGGGATGGTACGTCTCCACAGGTATTGGTGAGTAAATGATCCTCGTCCTCGGGCTCTGTGTGAAAATAGATTAGTCTAGTGGGGGGAAAATGTTTAGGGGGATGCTCCGAGGTTAGTTTGCTGTGTTAACATAACTGTAATGTTTTAGAGACCTGGTTGGATTGGTTGGAGAGAGAGAGCCTAGCGTAATTAGAGCTAGTTTTTGGTTGGGTTGTTTTTTCAGTAGTTTCATTGTTGGTTTGGTACAGTAGCCAGATTGGTACTGACGGCCTGGGTTGAGCAGGATGGAGGCTTTTGTGGAAGCACCATCTGAGAAATTGTTGTTTGCCCTTAATAAGGAACAGTTGTTGCAATTGGCAGAAAAGTATGGCATGGAATTGTCATCAGCCATTAGAACTGGTAAGAAGGGACCCTTGCGTGACTCCATTCACGAGTTTTTGTGTGAGCAGAGCATTTTGCCTTCAGGAAAAGGTGGTGACGCTCATGTGAAGGGTATGTCAGAGCCTATGCAGTCAGAGAGGGTAGGCATACTGACGTTTGAGCAACAAAGAGAGATGAAGGCACTTGAATTTGAGTGGGCGCAACAGGCTAAGGAGAAAGAACGTCTTTTTGAACTGGAAAAAATCAAATTAGAACGAGAATTGCAACAGCAAGCAGATATGGAGAGACTCAAATTTGAAAAAGAAATGGATTTGAAAAAAGGTGAAATGGACCTTACAGTACAGCTTGAGAAAATTAAAATTGAACAGGATCGTTTGAAACTAATGTCAGAAGGTAAGATTAGTGGAAATCTGTCCGGGTCAAGTATGGATAGCATGGTAAAGTATGTTCCAAAGTTTGACGAACGTGACCCAGACGTGTTTTTCTCACTGTTTGAACAGATGGCCTCTGACAAAAAGTGGAGTGAAGAGGATAGAACGGTGCTTTTGCAAACTGTACTAGTAGGACGCGCACGGGAGGCATACTTGGCATTAACACCTGTTGATAGGCACAAGTATGCAGAGGTGAAAAAAGCGGTTTTGAAATGTTATGAACTGAATCCAGAAGCTTACAGACAACGTTTCAGAAACTGGCGTAAACGTGCTAATCAAACCCATGCTGAAGTGGCAAGAGAGTTGAGTACTTATTTTAACCGGTGGCTCACTTCAGAGTCTGTCTCAACTTACGAAAATTTGCGTGATTTGTTGATTTTGGAGCAGTTTAAGAACATTGTACCAGATCGAATTGCAACCTACATTAATGAGCAAAAGGCAAAGTCAGTGGAGGAGGCAGCCTCGCTTGCTGATACCTTTGTGTTGACTCATAAACGTAAGCCTTACAGCAGTCCTCCACGGTATAATAGCCACCAACGTTATGATCCTGCTCGTTCTCCTCCACAACGTTCTCCTCCTCGTTATGGCCGTAGTTCAAATCGATCCAATTATGGCAATTCCAGTAATGTTCCTAAATTTGATAATGGAAGTAGCAAATCTCGCCCAAGCCCGACGGATAAATGTCATTACTGTTTGCAGGAGGGACATTGGAAAAAGGACTGCCCGCTGTTGAAAGGCCGTAAATCTAATGCCAAGGTAGCTGGGTGTGTTTCTGTTGTGCATCCAGTTGATTTTGGCGTCTCTGATCTAACACCGTTACCTCGTTTGGAAGTTCATTGTGAGCAAGTGATTGAAGATGGTGCATCTGTGTCAGACGAGCAGACGAAATCAGTAGAGTCAGCTGCGTCTGATTTCGCTCCATTCATTAGTGATGGCTGGGTGTCATTGGTTGGAGAGACACAAAAAGTTCCAGTTAAAATCTTAAGAGACACTGGGGCATCTGAGAGTTTCATTTCTGGAGCAGTTTTGCCATTTTCCACAGCATCTGACACTGGGAAATGTGTTTTGATTAGAGGAATAGGCATGCAGTCATTTTCTGTACCGTTGCACAAAATTCACTTGTGTTCAGGATTTGTGAATGGGGAGGTGACTATTGCTGTGAGACCGTCTCTGCCTATGCAGGATATCCATGTAATTCTGGGGAACAATTTGGGTGGGTGTTTAGTTTCTCCACCTCCAGTTGTTACACCTGTACCGCTATCTGTAGAGGAGCCAGACGCGTGTTGTCAAGAATTCCCAGAAGTGTTTACTGCTTGTGCTGTGACTAGGGCAATGTCTCGCACGCAGGCGCAATCGTCGGATGTGTCCAAATCTGTGCCTTTTTTTGTTCCTGAGCTGCCCGAACCTCTGTCATGTCAAGATTTAATTGAGGCACAAAAGAATGATCAGAGCTTTGAGAAATATTTTGCCTTAGCTTCTACTGATCCAACGATGGGTTACTTCATTCAGAATGGCGTTTTGCTGCATACGTGGTTGCCAGGTGTTGATCCTGAAGTGGCAGGTCAGGTGATTCAAGTGATGGTACCTGACAAATACCGTGATTTGATTTTGAGAACAGCCCATGGAGCAGAGTCTGGGCATTTTGGAGTTAAGAAAACCTACCGACGTCTTTTGGAACATTTTTACTGGCCACGGATGAAACACCATGTATCTAGATTTGTCAAAGCATGTCATGTTTGCCAGGTTGCGAAACAGAGTACTCCCATTAAACCTGCACCACTTCAACCTATTCCGTCTGTTGGCACACCATTTGAGCATCTCATTATTGATTGTGTAGGTCCACTACCCCCTTCGAAATCTGGTTGTGTGTACCTTTTTACCATCATGTGCCAGGCCACTCGGTATCCAGCAGCGTATGCCTTGAGAACAATTACCACAAGGTCAGTATTGAAATGTTTGTCTAAATTCATTTCTGTCTTTGGCATTCCAAAGGTAATTCAGAGCGACAGAGGGTCTAACTTTACCTCCAGAACATTTGCTGCAGCGTTGAAGTCGATGCAGGTGAAGCACAATTTGAGCAGCGCGTATCACGCACAGAGTCAGGGGGCATTGGAGCGCTGGCATGCCACGTTGAAGTCTCTCTTGCGCGCTTACTGTGTTGAGATGCGGAGAGATTGGGAGGAGGCGTTGCCATGGCTCTTGTTGTCTGCACGTGGTGTAGTTCAAGAAAGCACTGGTTTTAGTCCAAATGACCTAGTCTTTGGCCACAAAGTCCGGACCTCACTGTCTGTTTTAAATGCCAATCTGGATCTGCAGAACACTCCCGTCAGTTTCACTGAGTATGTAGATGGTTTTCGTCGTAGGCTGTTGCTTGCATGGAAAGAGGCAACAGAGCATTTGACTAAAGCTCAGGTGAAAATGAAGCTGCGTTATGACCGTAAAGCGAAGATCAGAGTTTTCAATCCAGGTGATCAAGTTTTAGCTTTGCTGCCCATTCCGGGGTCACCATTTACAGCAAAATACTCTGGTCCATTTACGGTTATGAGCCAAGTGTCAGATCTCAATTATTTACTGTCAACTCCTGATCGTAAACGATCACAGCAACTGTGTCATGTGAATTTACTCAAGCCTTACCACTCTGCAGGTTCCGACAAGGCGGGTGGGATTGCTGCGAGTCCAGTGGGTCTAGCCGTTGGGGTTGGGGAACCGCTCAACTGGCCGGAGGTGGCAGCTTGGGATGAAGTGCGCGCACCTGATGATTCAGTGTTACACGGGCGCTTGGATAATACTCAGCAGTTAAAGGAGCTAGATAGTCTCCTCGGTCATTTAAGTGAGGTACAGCGTAAACAGTTGTCGGATTTGATTTTTGAGTTTTTGCCTTTGTTTTCCGACACTCCAACCTGTACCACACTAATTGAACATGACATTGACACACAGGGGGCCCGCCCAATACGACAAAGATTTTATCGAGTGGCTCCCGATAAACAGAAGAGTATGGAGGACAGTGTGCAGTATCTGCTTGATCATGGTCTCGCCAAGCCATCTTACTCCAGTTGGGCATCGCCATGTCTACTGGTGAAAAAGTCAGATAACACCTATAGATTCTGTACGGATTATAGGAAAGTAAATGCTGTGACTAGACCAGATTCTTTTCCATTGCCACGTATCGAGGACTGTGTGGATCAGGTTGGGAGTGCTCGTTATGTCAGCAAATTTGATTTATTGAAAGGTTACTATCAAGTGCCTTTGACGCAGAGAGCGCAGGAGATATCTGCATTCATTACCTCTTCCGGTTTGTACTCGTATACTCGAATGAGCTTCGGTTTGCGGAATGCTCCTGCAACCTTCCAACGGCTCATGAATAGGGTCGTTGGGGGGCTGCAGGGGTGCTCGGTTTATTTGGACGACGCCGTTTGTCATTCAGACAGTTGGGACGAACATTTGGCTCGCATTCGAGCGCTTTTCCAGAGGTTGGTGGCAGCAAACCTCACAGTAAATTTAGCGAAATGCGAGTTTGCGCGTGCCACAGTCGTCTATTTGGGTAAAGTAGTCGGCCAGGGGATGGTGCGGCCCGTTAACGCAAAGGTGGCAGCTATTGATAATTTCCCTGTGCCGGCGACGAAGAAAGAACTTATGGGCTTTTTGGGTATGATCGGGTACTACCGCAATTTTTGCTGCAATTTTTCAACTGTTGTATCTCCTCTGACCAATTTGTTGAACGGTGGCGCCAAATTCATTTGGTCGGAGGAGTGTCAGCAGGCTTTCCAGAATGCAAAGCTTTTGTTAACATCAGCTCCGGTCCTGGCTGCACCCAAACTGGATCTGCCATTCCAGCTGCAGGTGGATGCAAGCCAGGTGGGAGCAGGTGCGGTCCTCCTGCAGGCTGATGATGATGGAGTAGCCAGACCGGTTTGCTATTTTTCAAAAAAATTCAACAAATACCAATTTAATTATTCAGTGATTGAAAAGGAAGCATTAGCATTGATTTGGGCATTGCAACACTTTGAAGTCTATGTGGGAGGGGGTCTCCATCCAATTGTGGTCTACTCAGATCACAACCCTCTCACTTTTCTACAGTCTTTCAAAGGGTCCACCAACCAGCGCCTGTTGCGCTGGGCACTGTTTCTGCAGCCATTCCACCTGTTGATCCGCCATATTCGCGGGGTGGAAAATGTAATGGCTGATGCGCTCTCTCGGGCTCTGGACCAGGAGGTCTAATCATCTCCACTCACTCCTAACCTGCGGTTTTTCTCTGTTTCCCTTAAAGGTCGCTGTCCGGGTACCAGGATTTGCTGGGTGCAGGGAAGGTCGGAGGGTAAGGAGGGTGTTTGGGATGGTTTGGGTTCTGGTTGGTCTGGGGTGGAGGGGAGGTGCGTCATTGGGACTAGAATATAGCTACTGGGGCTACTGTAGGTTTTGGTTTTCTATTTTTTGATGGTGCTTCAGAGACCCAGTTAACACGGGTCTCTGTTTTTAAGGGGGGGGATGTCATGCCCGGCTCTGCCGGTTAGTGTTTGGGGCACTTTGGTCCTCCGACCCGCAGGTGGAGCTGTCGGTTGCTGCCGGTTAGTGTTTGGGGCACTTTGGTCCTCCGACCCGCAGGTGGAGCTGGTCTGTGAAGACGTGCAACATCTCAGAGGGCTGCTGATTGGGCGGCCTATAAAAGGCCTCCCATCAGCATGCTCTCTCTCTCTCATGCTCTCTCTCTCTCTCTCTCTCGTCCCACAGGCACATTCGTTTGGTGACCGTATGGTCACGGCAACGACGGCCGGGATTAGCACCACACTAACACCCTTTTGGGACAACACTCATTTACTGATACATTCCTTGGTTAATTCACATTACTGATCACTGACACATGTTGTAAAATAAAAGATCTGTTGGCTAAAATGTACAAATCGGTGTGGTCTCCCTTAATGTTACAGCCACTAACAAGCCAGTGGTTGTGACATACAAAACATGTATTTAATTTTAATAAACTAACCATATATTTAATATTAATACACTAAACATGTATTTAATATTAATACAAAAACATGTATTTGATATTAATACAAAAACATGTATTTAATTTTAATAAACTAAACATATTTAATATTAATACACTAAACATGTATTTAATATTAATACAAAAACATGTATTTAATTTTAATAAACTAAACATATATTTAATATTAATACACTAAACATGTATTTAATATTAATACAAAAACATGTATTTAATTTTAATAAACTAAACACATATTTAATATTAATACACTAAACATGTATTAAATATTAATACACTAAACATGTATTTAATATTCATACACTAAACATGTAGTTATTCTTTATACACTAAACATGTATTTAATATTTATACACTAAACATGTATTCAATGTTAATACACTAAACATGTATCTAATATTAATACAAAAACATGTATTTAATTTTAATAAACTAAACATATATTTAATATTAATACACTAAACATGTATTTAATATTAATACACTAAACATGTATTTAATATTCATACACTAAATATGTAGTTATTATTTATACACTAAACATGTATTTAATATTAATACACTAAACATGTATTTAATATTTATACACTAAACATGTATTTAATATTAATACAAAACATGTATTTAATTTTAATAAACTAAATATATATTTAATATTAAAACACTAAACTTGTATTTAATATTCATAAACTAATCATGTATTTAACATTCATACATTAAACATGTATTTAATATTTATACACTAAACCTGTAGTTATTATTCATACACTAAACATGTATTTAATATTAATACACTAAACCTGTATTTAATATTTATACACTAAACATGTATTTAATACTAATACAAAAACATTTATTTAATTGTAATAAAGTAAACACATATTTAATATTAATACACTAAACATGTATTTAATATTTATACACTAAACATGTATTTAATATTAATACACTAAATATTTATTTATTATTCATCCACTAAACCTGTATTTAATATTCATACACTGAACATGTATTTAATATTAATACAAAAACATGTATTTAAGTTTAATAAACTAAACATATATTTAATATTAATACACTAATCATGTATTTAATATTTATACACAAACATGTATTTAATATGCATACACTAAACATGTATTTAATATTCATACACTAAACATGTATTTAACATTCATACACTAAACATGTATTTAATATTAATAAACTAAACATATATTTAATATTAATACACTAAACATGTATTTAATATTAATACAAAAACATGTATTTAATTTTAATAAACTAAACACATATTTAGGGCTTCACGGTGGCAGAGGGGTTAGTGCGTCTGCCTCACAATACGAAGGTCCTGCAGTCCTGGGTTCAAATCCAGGCTCGGGATCTTTCTGTGTGGAGTTTGCATGTTCTCCCCGTGAATGCGTGGGTTCCCTCCGGGTACTCCGGCTTCCTCCCACTTCCAAAGACATGCACCTGGGGATAGGTTGATTGGCAACACTAAATTGGCCCTAGTGTGTGAAAGTGAGTGTGAATGTTGTCTGTCTATCTGTGTTGGCCCTGCGATGAGGTGGCGACTTGTCCAGGGTGTACCCCGCCTTCCGCCCGATTGTAGCTGAGATAGGCGCCAGCGCCCCCCGCGACCCCGAAAGGGAATAAGCGGTAGAAAATGGATGGATGGATAAACACATATTTAATATTAATACACTAAACATGTATTAAATATTCATACACTAAACATGTATTTAATATTCATTCAATAAACATGTAGTTATTATTCTTACACTTAATATGTATTTAATAGTAATACAAAAACATGTATTTAATTTTAATAAACTAAACATATATTTAATATTAATACACTAAACATGTATTTAATATTGTTACACTAAACGTGTATTTACTATTTATACACTAAAAGTGTATTTAATATTAATACAAAACATGTATTTAATTTTAATAATCTAAATATATATTTAATATTAATACACTAAACATGTATTTAATATTCATAAACTAAACATGTATTTAACATTTATACACTAAACATGTATTTAATATTTATACACTAAACCCGTAGTTATTATTCATAGACTAAACATGTATTTGATATTAATACACTAAACATGTATTTAATATTTATACACTAAACATGTATTTAATATTCATACACTAAACATGTATTTAATATTAATACACTAAACATGTATTTAATATTTATACACTAAACATGTATTTAATATTAATACAAAACATGTATTTAATTTTAATAAACTGAATATATATTTAATATTAATACACTAAACATGTATTTAATATTCATAAACTAAACATGTATTTAACATTTATACACTAAACATGTATTTAATATTTATACACTAAACATGTATTTAATATTAATACAAAACATGTATTTAATTTTAATAAACTAAATATATATTTAATATTAATACACTAAACATGTATTTAATATTAATACACTAAACATGTATTTAATATTTATACACTAAACATGTATTTAATATTCATACACTAAACATGTATTTAATATTAATACACTAAACATGTATTTAATATTCATACACTAAACATGTATTTAATATTAATACAAAACGTGTATTTAATTTTAATAAACTAAATATATATATTTAATATTAATACACTAAACATGTATTTAATATTCATAAACTAAACATGTATTTAACATTTATACACTAAACATGTATTTAATATTTATACAAAAACATTTATTTAATTTTAATAAAGTAAACACATATTTAATATTAATACACTAAACATGTATTTAATATTTATACACTAAACATGTATTTAATATTCATAAACTAAACATGTATTTAACATTTATACACTAAACATGTATTTAATATTTATACACTAAACATGTATTTAATATTAATACAATACATGTATTTAATTTTAATAAACTAAATATATATTTAATATTAATACACTAAACATGTATTTAATATTAATACACTAAACATGTATTTAATATTCATAAACTAAACATGTATTTAATATTCATACACTAAATGTGTATTTAATATTCATACACTAAACATGTATTTAATATTAATACAAAAACATGTATTTAAGTTTAATAAACTAAACATATATTTAATATTGATACACTAAACATGTATTTAATATTCATACACAAACATGTATTTAATATTCATACACTAAACATGTATTTAATATTCATACACTAAACATGTATTTAATATTTATACAAAAACATGTATTTAAGTTTAATAAACTAAACATATATTTAATATTAATACACTAAACATGTATTCAATATTCATACACAAACATGTATTTAATATTCATAAACAAAACGTGTATTTAATATTCATACAATAAACATGTATTTAATATTCATACACTAAACATGTATTTAATATTAATACACTGAACATGTATTTAATATTCATAAACTAAACATGTATTTAATATTCATACACTAAATGTGTATTTAATCTTCATACACTAAACATGTATTTAATATTAATACAAAAACATGTATTTAATTTTAATAAACTAAACATATAAATTTATGTCCATACACTAAACATGTATTAAATATTCATACACTAAACATGTATTTAATATTCATTCAATAAACATGTAGTTATTATTTTTACACTTAATATGTATTTAATATTAATACAAAAACATTTATTTAATTTTAATAAACTAAACATATATTTAATATTAATACACTAAACATGTATTTAATATTGTTACACTAAACGTGTATTTACTATTTACACACTAAAAGTGTATTTAATATTAATACACTAAACATGTATTTAATATTTATACACTAAACATGTATTTAATATTCATACACTGAACATGTATTTAATATTCATAAACCAAATATGTATTTAATATTCATACACTAAATGTGTATTTAATATTCATACACAAAACATGTATTTAATATTAATACAAAAACATGTATTTAAGTTTAATAAACTAAACATATATTTAATATTAATACACTAAACATGTATTTAATATTCATACACAAACATGTATTTAATATTCATACACTAAACATGTATTTAATATCAATACAAAAACATTTATTTAAGTTTAATAAACTAAACATATATTTAATATCAATACACTAAACATGTATTTAATATTCATACACAAACATGTATTTAATATTCATACACTAAACATGTATTTAATATTCATACACTAAACATGTATTTAATATTCATACACTAAACATGTATTTAATATTAATACACTGAACATGTATTTAATAATCATATACCAAACATATATGTAATTATATACTAATCATATATTTAATATTCATACAGTAAACATGTATTTATTATCCTCTAAAAAGGCACACTTGGAAATAATGAATTTCTTTATGTGTGCAGTTGCGGCAGAAGTCCACAGGAGGGCGCACGTTCCCTCTTAATAAGTCCGGTCCTCTCCGTCTCTCTATCTCTCTTTTTCCTTTTTTTTTGTTTCTTTTATTTTTTTTTACATAAATTGGCCCTTGTGTGTGAATGTGAGTGTGAATGTTGTCTGTCTATCTGTGTTGGCCCTGCGATGAGGTGGCGACTTGTCCAGGGTGTACCCCGCCTTCCGCCCGATTGTAGCTGAGATAGGCGCCAGCGCCCCCCGCGACCCCGAACAGGAATAAGCGGCAGAAAATGGATGGATGGATGGATGGAAGTTTGGTTTCTCATACACTTATATTTATACACTAAACATGTATTTAATATTAATACACTAAACATGTATTTAATATTAATACACTAAACATGTATTTAATATTAGTACAAAAACATATATTTAAATTTAATAAACTAAACATATATTTAATATTCATACACTAAACATGTATTTAACATTTATACACTAAACATGTATTTAATATTAATACACTAAACATGTATTTAATATTAATACACTAAACATGTATTTAATATTAATACAAAAACATGTATTTAATTTTAATAAACTAAACATATATTTAATATTAATACACTAAACATGTATTTAATATTAATACAAAAACATGTATTTAATTTTAATAAACTAAACACATATTTAATATTAATACACTAAACATGTATTAAATATTCATACACTAAACATGTATTTAATATTCATTCAATAAACATGTAGTTATTATTCTTACACTTAACATGTATTGAATATTAATACAAAAACATGTATTTAATATTAATACACTAAACATGTATTTAATATTAATACACTAAACATGTATTCAATATTTATACACTAAACATGTATTTAATATTCATACACTAAACATGTATTTAATATTAATACACTAAACCTGTATTTAATATTTATACACTAAACATGTATTTAATACTAATACAAAAACATTTATTTAATTTTAATAAAGTAAACACATATTTAATATTAATACACTAAACATGTATTTAATATTTATACACTAAACATGTATTTAATATTAATACACTAAATATTTATTTATTATTTATCCACTAAACCTGTATTTAATATTTATACACTGAACATGTATTTAATATTAATACAAAAACATGTATTTAAGTTTAATAAACTAAACATATATTTAATATTAATACACTAATCATGTATTTAATATTTATACACAAACATGTATTTAATATTGATACAAAAACATGTATTTAATTTTAATACAGTAAACATCTATTTAATATTAATACAAAAACATGTATTTAATTTTAATAAACTAAACATTTAATATTAATACACTAAACATGTATTTAATATTCATACACTAAACATGTAGTTATTATTCGTACACTAAACATGTATTTAATATTAATACACTAAAACTGTATTTAATATTTATACACTAAACATGTATTTAATATTAATACACTAAACATGTATTTAATATTTATACACTAAACATGTATTTAATATTAATACACTAAATATGTATTTGTTATATATCCACTAAACATGTATTTAATATTCATAAACTAAACATGTATTTAATATTCATACACTAAACGTGTATTTAATATTCATACACAAAACATGTATTTAATATTAATACAAAAACATGTATTTAAGTTTAATAAACTAAATATATATTTAATATTAATTCACTAAACATGTATTGAATATTCATACACTAAACATGTATTTAATATTCATACACTAAACATGTATTTAATATTAATACACTAAACATGTATTTAATATGTATACACTAAACATGTATTTAATATTAATACAAAAACATTTATTTAATTTTAATAAACTAAACATGCATTTAATATTCATACACTAAACATATATTTAACATTCATACACTAAACATGAATCTAATATTAATACACTAAACATGTATTTGAGATTTATACACTTAACATGTATTTAATATTAATACAAAAACATGTATTTAATTTTAATAAACTAAACATATATTTAATATTATTACACTAAACATATATTTAACATTTATACACTAAACATGAATTTAATATTAATACAGTAAACATGTATTTGAGATTTATACACTTAACATGTATTTAATATTAATACAAAAACATGTATTTAATTTTAATAAACTAAACATATATTTAATATTATTACACTAAACATGTATTTAATATTTATACACTAAACATGTATTTAATATTCATACACTAAACATTTAGTTATTATTTATACACTAAACATGTATTTAATATTGATACACTAAACATGTATTTAATATTAATACACCAAACATGTATTTAATATTTATACACTAATCATGTATTTAATATTAATACTCTAATCATGTATTTAATATTTATACACTAAATATGTATTTAATATTTATACACTTAACATGTATTTAATATTTATACACGAAACATGTATTTAATATTTATACACTAAACATGTATTTAATATTCATACACTAAACATGTATTTAATATTCATACATTTAACATGTATTTAATATTCATACACTAAACATGTATTTAATATGTATACACTAAACATGTATTTAATATTCATACACTAAACATGTATTTAATATTTATACAAAAACATGTATTTAATTTTAATAAACTAAACATATATTTAATATTAATACACTAAACATGTATTTAATATTTATACACTAAACATGTATTTAATATTCATACACTAAACATGTATTTAATATTCATACATTTAACATGTATTTAATATTCATACACTAAACATGTATTTAATATGTATACACTAAACATGTATTTAATATTCATACACTAAACATGTATTTAATATTTATACAAAAACATGTATTTAATTTTAATAAACTAAACATATATTTAATATTAATACACTAAACATGTATTTAATATTTATACACTAAACATGTATTTAATATTCATACACTAAACATGTAGTTATTATTTATACACTAAACAGGTATTTAATATTAATACAGTAAACATGTATTTAATATTAATACACTAAACAAGTATTTAATATTAATACAAAAACATGTATTTAATTTTAATAAACTAAATATATATATAATATTAATACACTAAACATGTATTTATTATTCATAAACTAAACATGTATTTAACATTTATACACTAAACATGTATTTAATATTCATACACTAAACATGTATTTAATTTTTAATAAACTAAACATATATTTAATATTAATACACTAAACATGTATTTAATATTTATACACTAAACATGTATTTAATATTCATACACTAAACATGTAGTTATTATTCATACACCAAACATGTATTTAATATTAATACAGTAAACATGTATTAAATATTTATACACTAAACATGTATTTAATATTCATTCAATAAACATGTAGTTATTATTCTTACACTTAATATGTATTTAATATTAATACAAAAACATGTATTTAATTTTAATAAACTAAACATATATTTAATATTAATACACTAAACATGTATTTAATATTTATACACTAAACATGTATTTAATATTCATACACTAAACATGTAGTTATTATTCATACACTAAACATGTATTTAATATTACTACAGTAAACATGTATTAAATATTTATACACTAAACATGTATTTAATATTAATACAAAAACATGTATTTAATTTTAATTAACTAAATATATATTTAATATTAATACACTAAACATGTATTTAATATTTTTACACTAAACGTGTATTTAATATTCATACACTAAAAGTGTATTTAATATTCATACACTAAACGTGTTTAATATTAATACACTAAACATGTAGTTATTATTCATACACTAAACATGTATTTAATATTAATACACTAAACATGTATTTAATATTAATACACTAAATATGTATTTATTATATATCTACTAAACATGTATTTAATATTCATAAACTAAATATATATTTAATATTAATACACTAAACATGTATTTAATATTAATACACTAAACATGTATTTAATATTTTTACACTAAACATGTATTTAATATTCATACACTAAACATGTATTTAATATTCATACACTAAACATGTATTTAATATTAATACAAAAACTTGTATTGAATTGTAATAAACTAAATATATATTTAATATTAATACACTAAACTTGTATTTAATATTCATAAACTAAACATATATTTAACATTTATACACTAAACATGTATTTAATATTCATACACTAAACATGTAGTTATTATTTATACACTAAACATGTATTTAATATTAATACAAAAACATGTATTTAATTTTAATAAACTAAACATATATTTAATATTATTACACTAAAAATGTACTTAATATTTATACACTGAACATGTATTTAATATTCATACACTAAACATTTAGTTATTAATTATACACTAAACATGTATTTAATATTAATACACTAAACATGTATTTAATATTAATACACTAAACATGTATTTAATATTCATACACTAGTCATGTATTTAATATTAATACACGAATCATGTATTTAATATTTATACACTAAATATGTATTTAATATTTATACACTTAACATGTATTTATTATTTATACACTAAATATGTATTTAATATTCATACATTAAAAATGTATTTAATATTCATACACTAAACATGTATTTAATATTCATACATTAAACATGTATTTAATATTTATACACTAAACATGTATTTAATATTCGTACACGAAACATGTATTTAATATTTATACACTAAACATGTATTTAATATGCATACATTAAACATGTATTTAATATTCATACACTAAACATGTATTTAATATTTATACACTAAACATGTATTTAATATTCATACACTAAACATGTATTTAATATTTATACACTAAACATGTATTTAATATTAATACAAAAACATGTATTTAATTTTAATAAACTAAACATATATTTAATATTCATACACTGAACATGTATTTAACATTTATACACTAAACATGTATTTAATATTCATACACTAAACATGTATTTAATATTAATACACTAAACATGGATTTAATATTAATACAAAAACATGTATTTAATTTTAAGAAACTAAACATATATGTAATATTAATACACTAAACATGTATTTAATATTAATACACTAAACATGTATTAAATATTCATACACTAAACATGTATTTAATATTCATTCAATAAACATGTAGTTATTATTCTTACACTTAACATGTATTTAATATTAATACAAAAACATGTCCATCCATCCATCCATCATCTTCCGCTTATCCGAGGTCGGGTCGCGGGGGCAACAGCCTAAGCAGGGAAACCCAGACTTCCCTCTCCCCAGCCACTTCGTCTAGCTCTTCCCGGGGGATCCCGAGGCGTTCCCAGGCCAGCCGGGAGACATAGTCTTCCCAACGTGTCCTGGGTCTTCCCCGTGGCCTCCTACCGGTTGGACGTGCCCTAAACACCTCCCTAGGGAGGCGTTCGGGTGGCATCCTGACCAGATGCCCGAACCACCTCATCTGGCTCCTCTCGATGTGAAGGAGCAGCGGCTTTACTTTGAGTTCCTCCCGGATGGCAGAGCTTCTCACCCTATCTCTAAGGGAGAGCCCCGCCACACGGCGGAGGAAACTCATTTCGGCCGCTTGTACCCGTGATCTTATCCTTTCGGTCATGACCCAAAGCTCATGACCATAGGTGAGGATGGGAACGTAGATCGACCGGTAAATTGAGAGCTTTGCCTTCCGGCTCAGCTCCTTCTTCACCACAACGGACCGGTACAACGTCCGCATTACTGAAGACGCCGCACCGATCCGCCTGTTGATCTCACGATCCACTCTTCCCTCACTCGTGAACAAGACTCCTAGGTACTTGAACTCCTCCACTTGGGGCAGGGTCTCCTCCCCAACCCGGAGATGGCACTCCACCCTTTTCCGGGCGAGAACCATGGACTCGGACTTGGAGGTGCTTATTCTCATTCCGGTCGCTTCACACTCGGCTGCGAACCGATCCAGCGAGAGCTGAAGACCCCGGTCAGATGAAGCCATCAGGACCACATCATCTGCAAAAAGCAGAGACCTAATCCTGCGGTTACCAAACCGGAACCCCTCAACGCCTTGACTGCGCCTAGAAATTCTGTCCATAAAAGTTATGAACAGAATCGGTGACAAAGGACAGCCTTGGCGGAGTCCAACCCTCACTGGAAATGTGTTCGACTTACTGCCGGCAATGCGGACCAAGCTCTGGCACTGATCGTACAGGGAGCGGACCGCCACAATAAGACAGTCCGATACCCCATACTCTCTGAGCACTCCCCACAGGACTTCCCGAGGGACACGGTCGAATGCCTTCTCCAAGTCCACAAAGCACATGTAGACTGGTTGGGCAAACTCCCATGCACCCTCAAGAACCCTGCCGAGGGTATAGAGCTGGTCCACAGTTCCACGACCAGGACGAAAACCACACTGTTCCTCCTGAATCCGAGGTTCGACTATCCGACGTAGCCTCCTCTCCAGTACACCTGAATAAACCTTACCGGGAAGGCTGAGGAGTGTGATCCCACGATAGTTGGAACACACCCTCCGGTCCCCCTTTTTGAAGAGAGGAACCACCACCCCGGTCTGCCAATCCAGAGGTACCGCCCCCGATGTCCACGCGATGCTGCAAAGTCTTGTCAACCAAGACAGCCCCACAGCATCCAGAGCCTTAAGGAACTCCGGGCGGATCTCGTCCACCCCTGGGGCCTTGCCACCGAGGAGCTTTTTAACTACCTCAGCGACCTCAGCCCCAGAAATAGGAGAGTCCACCACAGATTCCCCAGGCACTGCTTCCTCATAGGAAGACGTGTTGGTGGGATTGAGGAGGTCTTCGAAGTATTCCTTCCACCTGTCCACAACATCCGCAGTCGAGGTCAGCAGAACACCATCCGCACCATACACGGTGTTGATAGTGCACTGCTTCCCCTTCCTGAGGCGGCGGACGGTGGTCCAGAATCGCTTCGAAGCCGTCCGGAAGTCGTTTTCCATAGCTTCCCCGAACTCTTCCCATGTCCGAGTTTTTGCCTCCGCGACCGCTGAAGCTGCACACCGCTTGGCCTGTCGGTACCTGTCCACTGCCTCCGGAGTCCTATGAGTCAAAAGGACCCGATAGGACTCCTTCTTCAGCTTGACGGCATCCCTCACCGCCGGTGTCCACCAGGGGGTTTTAGGATTGCCGCCCCGACAGGCACCAACTACCTTGCGGCCACAGCTCCGATCTGCCGCCTCGACAATAGAGGTGCGGAACATGGTCCACTCGGACTCAATGTCCAGCACCTCCCTCGTGACATGTTCAAAGTTCTTCCGGAGGTGGGAATTGAAACTTTGTCTGACAGGAGACTCTGCCAGACGTTCCCAGCAGACCCTCACAATGCGTTTGGGCCTCCCAGGTCTGTCCGGCATCCTCCCCCACCATCGCAGCCAACTCACCACCAGGTGGTGATCGGTAGAAAGCTCCGCCCCTCTCTTCACCCGAGTGTCCATAACATGAGGCCGCAAATCCGATGACACAACTACAAAGTTGATCATGGAACTACGGCCTAGGGTGTCCTGGTGCCAAGTGCACATATGGACACCCTTATGTTTGAACATGGTGTTCGTTATGGACAAACTGTGACGAGCACAAAAGTCCAATAACAAAACACCACTCGGGTTCAGATCCGGGCGGCCATTCTTCCCAATCACGCCTCTCCAGGTTTCACTGTCGTTGCCAACGTGAGCGTTGAAGTCTCCCAGTAGGACAAGGGAATCACCCGGGGGAGCACTTTCCAGTACTCCCTCGAGCGTTCCCAAAAAGGGTGGGTACTCTGAACTGCTGTTTGGTGCATAAGCACAAACAACAGTCAGGACCCGTCCCCCCACCCGAAGGCGGAGGGAGGCTACCCTTTCGTCCACCGGGTTAAACTCCAACGTACAGGCTTTGAGTCGGGGGGAAACAAGAATTGCCACCCCAGCCCGTCGCCTCTCACTGCCGGCAACGCCAGAGTGGAAGAGGGTCCAATCCCTCTCGAGAGAAGTGGTTCCAGAGCCCTTGCTGTGCGTCGAAGTGAGTCCGACTATATCCAGCCGGAATTTCTCGACTTCGCGCACTAGCTCAGGCTCTTTCCCCCCCAGTGACGTGACGTTCCACGTCCCAAGAGCTAGCTTCTGTAGCCGAGGATCGGACCGCCAAGTGCCCTGCCTTCGGCTGTCGCCCAGCTCACAATGCACCCGACCTCTATGGCCCCTGCTATGGGTGGTGAGCCCATTGGAGGGGTGACCCACGTTGCCTCTTCGGGCTGTGCCCGGCCGGGCCCCATGGGAACAGGCCCGGCCACCAGGCGCTCGCCATCGTGCCCCACCTCCGGGCCTGGCTCCAGAGCGGGGCCCCGGTGACCCGCGTCCGGGCGAGGGAAATCTGGGTCCATGATGTTTCTTCTTCATATAGGTCTTCGAGCTGCTCTTTGTCTGATCCCTCACCTAGAACCTGTTTGCCTTGGGAGACCCTACCAGGGGGCATAAAGCCCCCGGACAACATAGCTCCTAGGATCATTGGGACACGCAAACTCCTCTACCACGATAAGGTTGCAGCTCAAAACATGTATTTAATTTTAATAAACTAAACATATATTTAATATTATTACACTAAACATATATTTAACATTTATACACTAAACATGAATTTAATATTAATACACTAAACATGTATTTGAGATTTATACACTTAACATGTATTTAATATTAATACAAAAACATGTATTTAATTTTAATAAACTAAACATATATTTAATTTTATTACACTAAACATGTATTTAATATTTATACACTAAATATGTATTTAATTTTCATACACTAAACATTTAGTTATTATTTATACACTAAACATGTATTTAATATTAATACACTAAACATGTATTTAATATTAATACACTAAACATGTATTTAATATTTATACACTAAACCCGTGGTTATTATTCATAGACTAAACATGTATTTAATATTAATACACTAAACATGTATTTAATATTTATACACTAAACATGTATTTAATATTCATACACTAAACATGTATTTAATATTTATACAGTAAACATGTATTGAATATTCATACACCAAACATGTATTTAATATTATACACTAAACATGTATTTAATATTCATACACTAAACATGTATTTAATATTTATACACTAAACATGTATTTAATATTAATACAAAAACATGTACTTAATTTTAATAAACTAAACATATTTTTAATATTATTACACTAAACATGTATTTAATATTTATACACTAAACATGTATTTAATAGTTATACACTAATCATGTATTTAATATTAATACACTAATCCTGTATTTAATATTTATACACTAAATATGTATTTAATATTCATACACTTAACATGTATTTAATATTTATACACGAGACATGTATTTAATATTAATACACTAAACATGTATTTAATATTCATACATTAAAAATGTATTTAATATTCATACACTAAACATGTATTTAATATTCATACATTAAACATGTATTTAATATTCATACACTAAACATGTATTTAATATTTATACACTAAACATGTATTTAATATTCATACACTAAACATGTATTTAATATTTATACAAAAACATGTATTTAAGTTTAATAAACTAAACATATATTTAATATTAATAAACTAAACAATTTTTTAATATTTATACAAAAACATGTATTTAATTTTAATAAACTAAACATATATTTAATATTATTACACTAAACATGTAGTTAATATTTATACACTAAACATGTAATTAATATTCATACACTAAACATTTAATTATTATTTATACACTAAACATGTATTTAATATTAATACACTAAACATGTATTTAATATTAATACACTAAACATGTATTTAATATTTATACACCAATCATGTATTTAATATTAATACACTAATCATGTATTTAATATTTATACACTAAATATGTATTTCATATTTATACACTTAACATGTATTTAATATTTATACACGAAACATGTATTTAATATTAATACAAAAACATGTATTTAATTTTAATAAACTAAACATATATTTAATATTAATACACTAAACATGTATTTAATATTAATACAAAAACATGTATTTAATTTTAATAGACTAAACACATATTTAATATTAATACACTAAACATGTATTAAATATTCATACACTAAACATGTATTTAATATTCATTCAATTAACATGTAGTTATTATTCTTACACTTACTATGTATTTAATAGTAATACAAAAACATATATTTAATTTTAATAAACTAAACATATATTTAATATTAATACACTAAACATGTATTTAATATTGTTAAACTAAACGTGTATTTACTATTTATACACTAAAAGTGTATTTAATATTAATACACTAAACATGTATTTAATATTTATACACTAAACATGCATTTAATATTCATACACTAAACATGTATTTAATATTCATAAACTAAACATGTATTTAACATTTATACACTAAACATGTATTTAATATTCATACACTAAACATGTAGTTATTATTTATACACTAAACATGTATTTAATATTAATACACTAAACATGTATTTAATATTTATACACTAAACATGTATTTAATATTAATACACTAAATATGTATTTATTATATATCCACTAAACATGTATTTAATATTCATAAACTAAACATGTATTTAATATTCATACACTAAACATGTATTTAATAATATACACTAAACATGTATTTAATATTCATACACTAAGCATGTATTTAATATTAATACACTGAAAATGTATTTAATAATCATATACTAAACGTATATGTAATTATACACTAATCATACATTTAATATTCATACACTAAACGTGTATTAAATATTCATACACTAAACATGTATTTAATATTCATACACTAAACATGTATTTAATAATATAAGCTAAACATGTATTTAATATTCATACACTAAACATGTATTTAATATTTATACACTAAACATGTATTTAATATTAATACAAAAACATGTATTTAATTTTAATAAACTAAACATATTTTTAATATTATTACACTAAACATATATTTAATATTTATACACTAAACATGTATTTAATAGTTATACACTAATCATGTATTTAATATTAATACACAAATCCTGTATTTAATATGTATACACTAAATATGTATTTAATATTCATACACTTAACATGTATTTAATATTTATACACGAAACATGTATTTAATATTTATACACTAAACATGTATTTAATATTAATACAGTAAACATGTATTTAATATTAATACACTAAACATGTATTTAATATTAATACACTAAACATGTATTTAATATTAATACACTAAATATTTATTTATTATATATCCACTAAACATGTATTTAATATTCATAAACTAAATATATATTTAATATTAATACACTAAACATGTATTTAATATTAATACACTAAACATGTATTTAATATTTTTACACTAAACATGTATTTAATATTCATACACTAAACATGTATTTAATATTCATACACTAAACATGTATTTAATATTAATACAAAAACATGTATTTAATTGTAATAAACTAAATATATATTTAATATTAATACACTAAACACGTATTTAATATTCATAAACTAAACATGTATTTAACATTTTTACACTAAACATGTATTTAATATTCATACACTAAACATGTAGTTATTATTTATACACTAAACATGTATTTAATATTAATACACTAAACATGTATTTAATATTAATACACTAAACATGTATTTAATATTTATACAGTAAACATGTATTGAATATTCATACACTAAACATGCATTTAATATTCATACACTAAACATGTAATTAATATTCATACACGAAACATGTATTTAATATTAATACACTAAACATCTATTTAATATTTATACACTAAACATGTATTTAATATTAATACAAAAACATGTATTTAATTTTAATAAACTAAACATATATTTAATATTATTACACTAAACATGTATTTAATATTTATACACTGAACATGTATTTAATATTCATACACTAAACATTTATTTATTATTTATACACTAAACATGTATTTAATATTAATACACTAAACATGTATTTAATATTAATACACTAAACATGTATTTAATATTTATACACTAATCATGTATTTAATATTAATACACTAATCATGTATTTAATATTCATACACTAAATATGTATTTAATATTTATACACTTAACATGTATTTAATATTTATACACAAAATATGTATTTAATATTCATACATTAAAATGTATTTAATATTCATACACTAAACATGTATTTAATATTCATACATTAAACATGTATTTAATATTTATACACCAAACATGTATTTAATATTCGTACACGAAACATGTATTTAATATTTATACACTAAACATGTATTTAATATTCATACATCAAACATGTATTTAATATTCATACACTAAACATGTATTTAATATTTATACACTAAACATGTATTTAATATTCATACACTAAACATGTATTTAATATTTATACACTAAACATGTATTTAATATTTATACACTAAATATGTATTTAATATTCATACACTAAACAAGTATTTAATATTAATACACTGAACATGTATTTAATAATCATATACCAAACATATATGTAATTATATACTAATTATATTTAATATTCTTACAGTAAACATGTATTTATTATCCTCTAAAAAGGCACACTTGGAAATAATGAATTTCTTTATGTGTGCAGTTGTGGCAGAAGTCCACAGGAGGGCGCACGTTCCCTCTTAATATGCCCGGTCCTCTCCGTCTCTTTCTCTCTCTTTTTCCTTTTTTTTTTGTTTCTTTTATTTTTTTTTTACATAAGTTTGGTTTCTCATACAGTTATATTTATACATTAAACATGTATTTAATATTAATACACTAAACATGTATTTAATATTTATACACTAAACATTTATTTAATATTAATACAAAAACATGTATTTAATTTTAATACACTAAACATATATTTAATATTAATACACTAAACATGTATTTAACATTCATACACTAAACATGTATTTAACATTTATACACTAAACATGTTTTTAATATTAATACACTAAACATGTATTTAATATTAATACACTAAACATGTATTTAATATTAATACACTAAACATGTATTTAATATTAATACACTAAATATTTATTTATTATATATCCACTAAACATGTATTTAATATTCATAAACTAAATATATATTTAATATTAATACACTAAACATGTATTTAATATTAATACACTAAACATGTATTTAATATTTTTACACTAAACATGTATTTAATATTCATACACTAAACATGTATTTAATATTCATACACTAAACATGTATTTAATATTAATACAAAAACATGTATTTAATTGTAATAAACTAAATATATATTTAATATTAATACACTAAACACGTATTTAATATTCATAAACTAAACATGTATTTAACATTTTTACACTAAACATGTATTTAATATTCATACACTAAACATGTAGTTATTATTTATACACTAAACATGTATTTAATATTAATACACTAAACATGTATTTAATATTAATACACTAAACATGTATTTAATATTTATACAGTAAACATGTATTGAATATTCATACACTAAACATGCATTTAATATTCACACACTAAACATGTATTTAATATTCATACACTAAACATGTATTTAATATTAATACACTAAACATCTATTTAATATTTATACACTAAACATGTATTTAATATTAATACAAAAACATGTATTTAATTTTAATAAACTAAACATATATTTAATATTATTACACTAAACATGTATTTAATATTTATACACTGAACATGTATTTAATATTCATACACTAAACATTTATTTATTATTTATACACTAAACATGTATTTAATATTAATACACTAAACATGTATTTAATATTAATACACTAAACATGTATTTAATATTTATACACTAATCATGTATTTAATATTAATACACTAATCATGTATTTAATATTCATACACTAAATATGTATTTAATATTTATACACTTAACATGTATTTAATATTTATACACAAAATATGTATTTAATATTCATACATTAACATGTATTTAATATTCATACACTAAACATGTATTTAACATTTATACACTAAACATGTATTTAATATTCATACACTAAACATGTAGTTATTATTTATACACTAAACATGTATTTAATATTAATACACTAAACATGTATTTAATATTTATACACTAAACATGTATTTAATATTAATACACTAAATATGTATTTATTATATATCCACTAAACATGTATTTAATATTCATAAACTAAACATGTATTTAATATTCATACACTAAACATGTATTTAATAATATACACTAAACATGTATTTAATATTCATACACTAAACATGTATTTAATATTTATACACTAAATATGTATTTAATATTAATACAAAAACATGTATTTAATTTTAATAAACTAAACATATTTTTAATATTATTACACTAAACATGTATTTAATATTTATACACTAAACATGTATTTAATAGTTATACACTAATCATGTATTTAATATTAATACACAAATCCTGTATTTAATATGTATACACTAAATATGTATTTAATATTCATACACTTAACATGTATTTAATATTTATACACGAAACATGTATTTAATATTTATACACTAAACATGTATTTAATATTAATACAGTAAACATTTATTTAATATTAATACACTAAACATGTATTTAATATTAATACACTAAACATGTATTTGATATTAATACACTAAACATGTATTTAATATTAATACACTAAATATTTATTTATTATATATCCACTAAACATGTATTTAATATTCATAAACTAAATATATATTTAATATTAATACACTAAACATGTATTTAATATTAATACACTAAACATGTATTTAATATTTTTACACTAAACATGTATTTAATATTCATACACTAAACATGTATTTAATATTCATACACTAAACATGTATTTAATATTAATACAAAAACATGTATTTAATTGTAATAAACTAAATATATATTTAATATTAATACACTAAACACGTATTTAATATTCATAAACCAAACATGTATTTAACATTTTTACACTAAACATGTATTTAATATTCATACACTAAACATGTAGTTATTATTTATACACTAAACATGTATTTAATATTAATACACTAAACATGTATTTAATATTAATACACTAAACATGTATTTAATATTTATACAGTAAACATGTATTGAATATTCATACACTAAACATGCATTTAATATTCATACACTAAACATGTATTTAATATTTATACACTAAACATGTATTTAATATTAATACACTAAACATCTATTTAATATTTATACACTAAACATGTATTTAATATTAATACAAAAACATGTATTTAATTTTAATAAACTAAACATATATTTAATATTATTACACTAAACATGTATTTAATATTTATACACTGAACATGTATTTAATATTCATACACTAAACATTTATTTATTATTTATACACTAAACATGTATTTAATATTAATACACTAAACATGTATTTAATATTAATACACTAAACATGTATTTAATATTAATACACTAAACATGTATTTAATATTTATACACTAATCATGTATTTAATATTAATACACTAATCATGTATTTAATATTCATACACTAAATATGTATTTAATATTTATACACTTAACATGTATTTAATATTTATACACAAAATATGTATTTAATATTCATACATTAAAATGTATTTAATATTCATACACTAAACATGTATTTAATATTCATACATTAAACATGTATTTAATATTTATACACCAAACATGTATTTAATATTCATACACGAAACATGTATTTAATATTTATACACTAAACATGTATTTAATATTCATACATCAAACATGTATTTAATATTCATACACTAAACATGTATTTAATATTTATACACTAAACATGTATTTTAATATTCATACACTAAACATGTATTTAATATTTATACACTAAACATGTATTTAATATTTATACACTAAATATGTATTTAATATTCATACACTAAACATGCATTTAATATTAATACACTGAACATGTATTTAATAATCATATACCAAACATATATGTAATTATATACTAATTATATTTAATATTCTTACAGTAAACATGTATTTATTATCCTCTAAAAAAGGCACACTTGGAAATAATGAATTTCTTTATGTGTGCAGTTGTGGCAGAAGTCCACAGGAGGGCGCACGTTCCCTCTTAATATGCCCGGTCCTCTCCGTCTCTTTCTCTCTCTTTTTCCTTTTTTTTTTGTTTCTTTTATTTTTTTTTTACATAAGTTTGGTTTCTCATACAGTTATATTTATACACTAAACATGTATTTAATATTAATACACTAAACATGTATTTAATATTCATACACTAAACATTTATTTAATATTAATACAAAAACATGTATTTAATTTTAATACACTAAACATATATTTAATTTTAATACACTAAACATGTATTGAACATTCATACACTAAACATGTATTTAACATTCATACACTAAACATGTTTTTAATATTAATACACTAAACATGTATTTAATATTAATACACTAAACATGTATTTAATATTAATACACTAAACATGTATTTAATATTAATACACTAAATATTTATTTATTATATATCCACTAAACATGTATTTAATATTCATAAACTAAATATATATTTAATATTAATACACTAAACATGTATTTAATATTAATACACTAAACAAGTATTTAATATTTTTACACTAAACATGTATTCAATATTCATACACTAAACATGTATTTAATATTCATACACTAAACATGTATTTAATATTAATACAAAAACATGTATTTAATTGTAATAAACTAAATATATATTTAATATTAATACACTAAACACGTATTTAATATTCATAAACTAAACATGTATTTAACATTTTTACACTAAACATGTATTTAATATTCATACACTAAACATGTAGTTATTATTTATACACTAAACATGTATTTAATATTAATACACTAAACATGTATTTAATATTAATACACTAAACATGTATTTAATATTTATACAGTAAACATGTATTGAATATTCATACACTAAACATGCATTTAATATTCACACACTAAACATGTATTTAATATTCATACACTAAACATGTATTTAATATTAATACACTAAACATCTATTTAATATTTATACACTAAACATGTATTTAATATTAATACAAAAACATGTATTTAATTTTAATAAACTAAACATATATTTAATATTATTACACTAAACATGTATTTAATATTTATACACTGAACATGTATTTAATATTCATACACTAAACATTTATTTATTATTTATACACTAAACATGTATTTAATATTAATACACTAAACATGTATTTAATATTAATACACTAAACATGTATTTAATATTAATACACTAAACATGTATTTAATATTTATACACTAATCATGTATTTAATATTAATACACTAATCATGTATTTAATATTCATACACTAAATATGTATTTAATATTTATACACTTAACATGTATTTAATATTTATACACAAAATATGTATTTAATATTCATACATTAACATGTATTTAATATTCATACACTAAACATGTATTTAATATTCATACATCAAACATGTATTTAATATTTATACACCAAACATGTATTTAATATTCGTACACGAAACATGTATTTAATATTTATACACTAAACATGTATTTAATATTCATACATCAAACATGTATTTAATATTCATACACTAAACATGTATTTAATATTTATACACTAAACATGTATTTAATATTCATACACTAAACATGTATTTAATATTTATACACTAAACATGTATTTAATATTCATACACTAAATATGTATTTAATATTCATACACTAAACATGTATTTAATATTAATACACTGAACATGTATTTAATAATCATATACCAAACATATATGTAATTATATACTAATTATATTTAATATTCTTACAGTAAACATGTATTTATTATCCTCTAAAAAGGCACACTTGGAAATAATGAATTTCTTTATGTGTGCAGTTGTGGCAGAAGTCCACAGGAGGGCGCACGTTCCCTCTTAATATGCCCGGTCCTCTCCGTCTCTTTCTCTCTCTTTTTCCTTTTTTTTTTGTTTCTTTTATTTTTTTTTTACATAAGTTTGGTTTCTCATACAGTTATATTTATACACTAAACATGTATTTAATATTAATACACTAAACATGTATTTAATATTTATACACTAAACATTTATTTAATATTAATACAAAAACATGTATTTAATTTTAATACACTAAACATATATTTAATATTAATACACTAAACATGTATTTAACATTCATACACTAAACATGTATTTAACATTTATACACTAAACATGTTTTTAATATTAATACACTAAACATGTATTTAATATTAATACACTAAACATGTATTTAATATTAATACACTAAACATTTAATATTAATACACTAAACATGTATTTAATATTCATACACTAAACATGTAGTTATTATTCATACACTAAACATGTATTTAATATTAATACACTAAACCTGTATTTAATATTTATACACTAAACATGTATTTAATATTAATACACTAAACATGTATTTAATATTTATACACTAAACATGTCTTTAATATTAATACACTAAATATGTATTTATTATATATCCACTAAACATGTATTTAATATTCATAAACTAAACATGTATTTAATATTCATCAATCAATCAATGTTTATTTATATAGCCCCAAATCACAAATGTCTCAAAGGACTGCACAAATCATTACGACTACAACATCCTCGGAAGAACCCACAAAAGGGCAAGGAAAACTCACACCCAGTGGGCAGGGAGAATTCACATTCAGTGGGACGCCAGCGACAATGCTGACTATGAGAAACCTTGGAGAGGACCTTAGATGTGGGCAACCCCCCCCCCTCTAGGGGACCGAAAGCAATGGATGTCGAGCGGGTCTAACATGATACTGTGAAAGTTCAATCCATAGTGGCTCCAAGACAGCAGTGAGAGTCCCGTCCACAGGAAACCATCTCAAGCGGATCAGCAGCGTAGAGATGTCCCCAACCGATACAGGCGAGCGGTCCATCCTGGGTCCCGACGAGCGGTCCATCCTGGGTCTCGACTCTGGACAGTCAGTACTTCATCCATGGTCATCGGACCGGACCCCCTCCACAAGGGAGGGGGGGACATAGGAGAAAGAAAAGAAGCGGCAGATCAACTGGTCTAAAAAGGAGGTCTATTTAAAGGCTAGAGTATACAGATGAGTTTTAAGATGAGACTTAAATGCTTCTACTGAGGTAGCATCTCGAACTGTTACCGGGAGGGCATTCCAGAGTACTGGAGCCCGAACGGAAAACGCTCTATAGCCCGCAGACTTTTTTTGAGCTCTAGGAATCACTAATAAGCCGGAGTCTTTTGAACGCAGATTTCTTGCCGGGACATACGGTACAATACAATCGGCAAGATAGGCTGGAGCTAGACCGTGTAGTATTTTATACGTAAGTAGTAAAACCTTAAAGTCACATCTTAAGTGCACAGGAAGCCAGTGCAGGTGAGCCAGTACAGGCGTAATATGATCAAACTTTCTTGTTCTTGTCAAAAGTCTAGCAGCCGCATTTTGTACCAACTGTAATCTTTTAATGCTAGACATTGGGAGACCCGAAAATAATACGTTACAGTAATCGAGACGAGACGTAACAAACGCATGGATAATGATCTCGGCGTCTTTAGTGGACAAAATGGAGCGAATTTTAGCGATATTACGGAGATGAAAGAAGGCCGTTTTAGTAACGCTTTTAATGTGTGACTCAAAGGAGAGAGTTGGGTCGAAGATAATACCCAGATTTTTTACAGAGTCACCTTGTTTTATTATTTGGTTGTCAAATGTTAAAGTTGTATTATTAAATAGAGGTCGGTGTCTAGCAGGACCGATAATCAGCATTTCCGTTTTTTTGGCATTAAGTTGCAAAAAGTTAGCGGACATCCATTGTTTAATTTCATTAAGACACGCTTCCAACTGACTACAGTCCGGCGTGTTGGTCAGCTTTAGGGGCATGTAAAGTTGGGTGTCATCAGCATAACAGTGAAAGCTAATACCGTATTTGCGTATGACGTCACCTAGCGGCAGCATGTAGATGCTGAAGAGTGCAGGGCCAAGGACCGAACCCTGGGGAACTCCACACGTTACCTTAACGTAGTCCGAGGTCACATTGTTATGGGAGACACACTGCATCCTATCAGTAAGATAAGAGTTAAACCAAGACAGGGCTAAGTCTGACATACCAATTCGTGTTTTGATACGTTCTAATAAAATATTATGATCGACGGTATCGAAAGCAGCGCTAAGATCGAGGAGCAGCAACATAGATGACGCATCAGAATCCATCGTTAGCAATAGATCATTAGTCAGTTTTGCGAGGGCTGTCTCAGTCGAGTGATTTGCCCTGAAACCGGATTGAAAGGTTTCACATAGATTGTTAAACGCTAAGTGCTCATTTAGCTGCTCTGCAACAATTTTTTCGAGGATTTTCGAAATAAAGGGAAGGTGACACACCGGTCGGTAGTTTACCATGAGGTCTGGATCGAGGTTAGGTCTTTTAAGGAGAGGATGAATAACCGCTTTTTTGAATGCAACGGGAACAGTGCCCGAGGAAAGTGATAAGTTTATAATATTTAGCACTGATGGACCTAATAATACAAAAAGCTCCTTGATAAGTTTCCCAGGAAGTGGGTCAAGTAAACATGTTGTTTGTTTTATTCCATTTACACGTTGTAACAATCCTTCTAATGTTATTTCATCAAAACGAGAGAAACTATTTTGGATATTTGCAGTATCCGCCGTATATACAATCGTATCTGTGTTAATAGAACCCCGTTGTAGCTGGGACGCATTGTCTTTAATCTCCTTTCTAATAAGTTCAATTTTCTTATTAAAGAACTTCATAAAGTCATCTGCCGAATGGGTGGAGCTACTGGAAGGAGTCCCTTGTTGGGTTAGCGATGCTACTGTACTAAACAAAAATTTTGGATCGTTTTTATTAATGCGGATGAGATTTGAGTAATAATTAGTTTTAGCTAAGGTAAGCATGCGTTTATAAGTTATTAAACTATCACTCCATGCTTGATGGTGCACCTCAAGTTTAGTCGTGCGCCATTTGCGTTCCAGCTTTCTACATAATAATTTCTGAGCTCTAGTTTCTTCAGTAAACCATGGCGTACGCCTTTTTGGAGCCTTTTTTAACTTCAGCGGTGCTATACTATCAATGGTTTCGCGCAGGGCGTTGTTAAAGTTGTTAGTGAGGTTATCAATAGAGCCCACATACTTTGGGAACGGTGCCATTACCGAGGGCAGTAGGTCCGCAAGAGTCGTCGTTGTGGCAGCATTAATGTTGCGGCTGCTATAGCAGTTATTATTATTATTAGCTTGCCGAACATGAGTCTGAACTTCGAATTTTATAAGGTAATGATCGGACATTACTTTAGTATACGGGAGTATCATAACTTTGGAGACGGTGATACCTCTGACAAGCACTAGGTCTATCGTATTACCGCTGCGATGCGTCGGTTCATTTATTATTTGTGTAAGACCACAGCTATCAATTATAGTCTGGAGCGCCACGCACGGTGGGTCCAATGGGGTATTCATATGGATATTAAAGTCCCCCATTATAATTATATTATCGGCGTGCGTCACTAGATCAGCAACAAACTCTGAGAATTCACTAATAAAGTCCGAATAGGGCCCTGGGGGGCGGTAGATAACGGCCAGGCACAGAGGCAGAGGTGTGGCAGACTTCATAGAAAGCACCTCAAACGATTTATATTTATTATTTAAGTTAGGACTAAAGTTAAAGTTTTCGTTGTATATTAGTGCGACACCCCCTCCCCTTTTGAGGTGACGGGCAATATGCGCATTTGTATAGTTAGGAGGGGATGCCTCATTTATCGCAAAAAAGTCGTCTGGTTTAAGCCAGGTTTCGCTAAGACCGATGACGTTAAGGTTGTTGTCTCTAATGACCTCATTGACTAATAACGTTTTGGGAGACAAAGATCTGATGTTTAGAAAGCCCATATTATAGGTAGTGGGCTGTTTTAAGGAGTTGTTGATAAAATTATCCGTAGTAGCAATATTAATAATGTTGCGTTTATTATGCGCAGTGTACTTAAAATAATTACGACCATATCTAGGAATTGATATGACGGGAATTTTCAGATTGTCTACTTGGCGCTGCGAAAAACTGAACGCATCATAATTTGCCACCTCAGTAGAACGCATGTCTAACTCTGACGAAGTCATAGACACAGTAGAAAAAACATTTTGTGAGTTGTGTATTATTCTACGAAAATTGCTATGTGTACAGGGATCATCCAGCCTGGCGCTGGCTAGTTCTAACTTAACTGACTCCATACCCAGGCTAGCAGGCTCTGTAATTGCCTGTGACCGGGCTTGCTCTAGTGCAGTTAGTCAAATGTGGCTCAATGCGAAGTCTATGTTCCGAGACAAGAGGATAGCGCCTTCCTGGTTAGGGTGAAGGCCGTCTCTCCTCAGCAAGCCAGGTTTGCCCCAGAAAGAGGGCCAATTATCAATAAACGTAAATCCCTGTTGTCTGCAGAAGCTATCCAGCCACCTGTTAAGAGAGACTAATCTGCTATATCTCTCATCATTGCCTCTCCCAGGCAGGGGGCCAGAGACAATTACTCGATGCCTGGACATCTTTCTGGCGAGATTACAAGCCCTGGCTATGTTTCTCTTTGTAATCTCTGATTGTCTCATCCTAACGTCATTGGAGCCAACGTGTATTACTATATTCGCATAACTAGTGGTGCGGTTAGCCTGCCGTACGTGTTTACTAGACCTGTTGCGAGTTAGCTCCCTAAGATTAGCTTCAATGTCAGGTGCTCTGCCCCCGGGAATACACTTAATTGTGGCTGGTTTGCTAAGCTTTATGTTTCGGGTGATGGAGTCCCCTATAACTAAAGTGTGGTGCCCGGTAGACTGGGGTGTAGGACTAGCTAAAGGGCTAAATCTATTATGCGTCTCAACCGGTACACCGTAGCTTGTAGGCCGATTAGGGCTGCTACAAGCTGGGCTAGTTAGCTCGCTACAGCTAACGCTAGCAGATGTGTCCGCAACATCTAAAGTTACGAAATTACACTGCTCTAACTGGCGGACACGGCTCTCTAGCAAAGCCAACCTATCCATGAGTAAAGTGCACGAAGCGCAGGAAGCCATACTCACAGAAACTTTCCGTCGCCGAGTGGAGTGCCAGCTGTCTTCGGGAAGTGGTGGTCACGGTGGCGGGGGAGAAGCTTCCTTCAGACCGGCGCTGCCTTTCTCCGCTAGCCTCGTTAGCTTAGCAGCTAGCTAGCTGAGGGCGAAGTGGTGAGACAGAGATCGGGTGATTTGCAAGTTAAATTGAACTATTAAATATGTTCGATAAGTTGTAAATAAAGCTGCAAAACAGTCAAAATCACACAGATAGAACGATACTTAGCTTTTTTGCAACAAGAGCAGTCAGCGAGCAGTCATTCACGTTGACCCGGAACCGGAATTCATACACTAAACGTGTATTTAATATTAATACACTGAACATGGATTTAATAATCATACACACAACATATATGTAATTATATACTAATCATATATTTAATATTCATACAGTAAACATGTATTTATTATCCTCTAAAAAGGCACACTTGGAAATAATGAATTTCTTTATGTGTGCAGTTGTGGCAGAAGTCCACAGGAGGGCGCACGTTCCCTCTTAATATGCCCGGTCCTCTCCGTCTCTTTCTCTCTCTTTTTCCTTTTTTTTTGTTTCTTTTATTTTTTTTTACATAAGTTTGGTTTCTCATACAGTTATATTTATACACTAAACATGTATTTAATATTAATACACTAAACATGTATTTAATATTTATACACTAAACATGTATTTAATATTAATACAAAAACATGTATTTAATTTTAATACACTAAACATATATTTAATATTAATACACTAAACATGTATTTAACATTCATACACTAAACATGTTTTTAATATTAATACACTAAACATGTATTTAATATTAATACAAAAACATGTATTTAATTTTGATAAACTAAACATTTAATATTAATACACTAAACATGTATTTAGTATTCATACACTAAACATGTAGTTATTATTCATACACTAAACATGTATTTAATATTAATACACTAAACCTGTATTTAATATTTATACACTAAACATGTATTTAATATTAATACACTAAACATGTATTTAATATTTATACACTAAACATGTATTTAATATTAATACACTAAATATGTATTTATTATGTATCCACTAAACATGTATTTAATATTCATAAACTAAACATGTATTTAATATTCATACACTAAACGTGTATTTAATATTCATACACTAAACATGTATTTAATATTAATACAAAAACATGTATTTAAGTTTAATAAACTAAACATATATTTAATATTAATACACTAAACATGTATTTAATATTAATACAAAAACATGTATTTAAGTTTAATACACTAAACATGTATTTAATATTTATACACTAAACATGTATTTCATATTAATACACTAAATATGTATTTATTATATATCCACTAAACATGTATTTAATATTCATACACTAAACATGTATTTAATATTCATACACTAAACATGTATTTAATATTAATACACTAAACATGTATTTAATATTTATACACTAAAAATGTATTTAATATTAATACAAAAACATGTATTTAATTTTAATAAACTAAACATGTATCTAATATTAATACACTAAACATGTATTTGAGATTTATACACTTAACATGTATTTAATATTAATACAAAAACATGCATTTAATTTTAATAAACTAAACATATATTTAATATTATTACACTAAACATATATTTAACATTTATATACTAAACATGAATTTAATATTAATACACTAAACATGTATTTGAGATTCATACACTTAACATGTATTTAATATTAATACAAAAACATGTATTTAATATTAATACACTGATTATGTATTTAATATTAATACACTGATTATGTATTTAATAATCATATACTAAACGTATATGTAATTACACACTAATCATATATTTAATTTTCATACAGTAAACATGTATTTATTATCCTCTAAATAAGGCACACTTGGAAATAATGAATTTCTTTATGTGTGCAGTTGCGGCAAAACTCCACAGGAGGGCGCACGTTCCCTCTTAATAAGTCCGGTCCTCTCCGTCTCTCTCGCTCTCTCTTTTTCCTTTTTTTTTGTTTCTTTTAATTTTTTTTACATAAGTTTGGTTTTTCATACACTTATATTTATACACTAGACATGTATTTAATATTAATACACTAAACATGTATTTAATATTAGTACAAAAACATGTATTTAATTTTAATAAACTAAACATATATTTAATATTAATACACTAAACATGTATTTAATATTAATACAAAAACACGTATTTAATATTAATAAACTAAACATATATTTAATATTAATACACTAAACGTGTATTAAATATTCATACACTAAACATTTATTTAATATTCATTCAATAAACATTTAGTTATTATTCTTACACTTAATATGTATTTAATATTAATACAAAAACATGTATTTAATTTTAATAAACTAATCATATATTTAATATTAATACACTAAACCTGTATTTAATATTTATACACTAAACATGTATTTAATATTAATACACTAAACATGTATTTAATATTTATACACTAAACATGTATTTAATATTAATACACTAAATATGTATTTATTATATATCCACTAAACATGTATTTAATATTCATAAACTAAACATGTATTTAATATTTATACACTAAACATGTATTTAATATTTATACACTAAACCTGTAGTTATTATTCATAGACTAAACATGTATTTAATATTAATACACTAAACCTGTATTTAATATTTATACTCTAAACATGTATTTAATATTAATACAAAAACATTTATTTAATTTTAATACAGTAAACACATATTTAATATTAATACACTAAACATGTATTTATTATTTATCCACTAAACATGTATTTAATATTCATACACTAAACATGTATTTAATATGAATACAAAAACATTTATTTAAGTTTAATAAACTAAACATATATTTAATATTAATACACTAAACATGTATTTAATATTGTTACACTAAACGTGTATTTACTATTTATACACTAAAAGTGTATTTAATATTAATACACTAAACATGTATTTAATATTAATACACTAAACATGTATTTAATATTTATATACTAAACATGTATTTAATATTCATACACTAAATATATATTTAATATTATTACACTAAACATGTATTTAATATTTATACACTAAACATGTATTTAATAGTTATACACTAATCATGTATTTAATATTAATACACTAATCCTGTATTTAATATGTATACACTAAATATGTATTTACTATTCATACACTTAACATGTATTTAATATTTATACACGAAACATGTATTTAATATTTATACACTAAACATGTATTTAATATTCATACATTAAAAATGTATTTAATATTCATACACTAAACATGTATTTAATATTCGTACACGAAACATGTATTTAATATTTATACACTAAACATGTATTTAATATTTATACACTAAACATGTATTTAATATTCATACACTAAACATGTTGTTATTATTTATACACTAAACATGTATTTAATATTAATACACTAAACATGTATTTAATATTAATACAAAAATATGTATTTAATTTTAATAAAATAAATATATATTTAATATTAATACACTAAACATGTATTTAATATTCATAAACAAAACATGTATTTAACATTCATACACTAAACATGTTTTAATATTCATACACTAAACATGAAGTTATTATTTATACACTAAACATGTATTTAATATTAATACACTAAACATGTATTTAATATGTATACACATGTAGTTATTATTTATACACTAAACATGTATTTAATATTAATACACTAAATATGTATTTATTATATATCCACTAAACATGTATTTAATATTCATAAACTAAACATGTATTTAATATTCATACACTAAATGTGTATTTAATATTCATACACTAAACATGTATTTAATATTAATACAAAAACATGTATTTAAGTTTAATAAACTAAACATATATTTAATATTAATACACTAAACATGTTTTTAATAATTATACATAAACATGTATTTAATTTTAATAAACTAAACATATATTTAATATTATTACACTAAACATGTATTTAATATTTATACAAAAACATGTATTTAATTTTAATAAACTAAACACATATTTAATATTAATACACTAAACATGTATTAAATATTCATACACTAAACATTTATTTAATATTCATTCAATAAACATGTAGTTATTATTCTTACACTTAATATGTATTTAATATTAATACAAAAACATGTATTTAATATTCATACACTAAATGTGTATTTAATATTCATACACTAAACATGTATTTAATATTAATACAAAAACATGTATTTAAGTTTAATAAACTAAACATATATTTAATATTAATACACTAAACATGTATTTAATATTTATACACAAACATGTATTTAATATTCATACACTAAACATGTATTTAATATTCATACACTAAACATGTATTTAATATTCATACACTAAACATGTATTTAATATTAAGACACTGAACATGTATTTAATAATCATATACTAAACGTATATGTAATAATATACTAATCATATATTTAATATTCATACAGTAAACATGTATTTATTATCCTCTAAATAAGGCACACTTGGAAATAATGAATTTCTTTATGTGTGCAGTTGCGGCAAAACTCCACAGGAGGGCGCACGTTCCCTCTTAATAAGTCCGGTCCTCTCCGTCTCTCTCTCTCTCTTTTTCCTTTTTTTTTGTTTCTTTTATTTTTTTTACATAAGTTTGGTTTTCTCATACACTTATATTTATGCACTAAACATGTATTTAATATTAATACACTAAACATGTATTCAATATTAATAAAAAAACATGTATTTAATTTTAATACACTAAACATGTATTTAACATTTATACACTAAACATGTTTTAATATTAATACACTAAACATGTATTTAATATTAATACAAAAACATGTATTTAATTTTAATAAACTAAACATATATTTAATATTAATACACTAAACATGTATTTAATATTAATACTAAAACATGTATTTAATTTTAATAAACTAAACACATGTTTAATATTAATACACTAAACATGTATTAAATAGTCATACACTAAACATGTATTTAATATTCATTCAATAAACATGTAGTTATTATTCTTACACTTAATATGTATTTAATAGTAATACAAAAACATGTATTTAATTTTAATAAACCAAACATATATTTAATATTAATACACTAAACATGTATTTAATATTGTTACACTAAACGTGTATTTACTATTTATACACTAAAAGTGTATTTAATATTAATACACTAAACATGTATTTAATATTAATACATTAAACATGTATTTAATATTTATATACTAAACATGTATTTCATATTCATACACTAAACATGTATTTAATATTAATACACTAAACATGTATTTAATATTTATACACTAAACATGTATTTAATATTAATAGAAAACATGTATTTAATTTTAATAAACTAAATATATATTTAATATTAATACACTAAACATGTATTTAATATTCATAAACTAAACAACATTTATACACTAAACATGTATTTAACATTCATACACTAAACATGTATTTAATATTTATACACTAAACCTGTAGTTATTATTCATAGACTAAAAATGTATTTAATATTAATACACTAAACCTGTATTTAATATTTATACACTAAACATGTATTTAATATTAATACAAAAACATTTATTTAATTGTAATAAAGTAAACACATATTTAATATTAATACACTAAACATGTATTTATTATTAATCCACTAAACATGTATTTAATATTCATAAACTAAACATGTATTTAATATTCATACACTAAACATGTATTTAATATTAATACAAAAACATGTATTTAAGTTTAATAAACTAAACATATATTTAATATTAATACACTAAACATGTATTTAATATTCATACACAAAAATGTATTTAATATTCATACACTAAACATGTATTTAATATTCATACACTAAACATGTATTTAATATTCATACACTAAACATGTATTTAATATTCATACACTGAACATGTATTTAATATTCATAAACTAAACATGTATTTAATATTCATACACTAAATGTGTATTTAATATTCATACACTAAACGTGTATCTAATATTAATACAAAAACATGTATATAATTTTAATACACTAAACATATATTTAATATTTATACACTAAACATGTATTTAACATTTATACACTAAACATGTATTTAATATTAATACACTAAACATGTATTTAATATTAATACGCTAAACATGTTTTTAATATTAATACAAAAACATGTATTTAATTTTAATAAACTAAACATATATTTAATATTAATACACTAAACATTTATTTAATATTAATACAAAAACATGTATTTAATTTTAATAAACTAAACACATATTTAATATTAATACACTAAACATGTATTAAATATTCATACACTAAACATGTATTTAATATTCATTCAATAAACATGTAGTTATTATTCTTACACTTAATATGTATTTAATAGTAATACAAAAACATGTATTTAATTTTAATAAACTAAACAGATATTTAATATTAATACACTAAACTTGTATTTAATATTGTTACATTTAACGTGTATTTACTATTTATACACTAAAAGTGTATTTAATATTAATACACTAAACATGTATTTAATATTAATACATTAAACATGTATTTAATATGTATACACTAAAGATGTATTTAATATTCATACACTAAACATGTATTTAATATTAATACACTAAACATGTATTTAATATTTATACACTAAACATGTATTTAATATTAATACAAAACATGTATTTAATTTTAATAAACTAAATATATATTTAATATTAATACACTAAACATGTATTTAATATTCATAAACTAAACATGTATTTAACATTTATACACTAAACATGTATTTAATATTTATACACTAAACCTGTAGTTATTATTCATAGACTAAACATGTATTTAATATTAATACACTAAACCTGTATTTAATATTTATACTCTAAACTTGTATTTAATATTAATACAAAAACATTTATTTAATTTTAATAAAGTAAACACATATTTAATATTAATACACTAAACATGTATTTATTATTTATCCACTAAACATGTATTTAATATTCATAAACTAAACATGTATTTGATATTCATACACTAAACATGTATTTAATATTTATACAAAAACATGTATTTAAGTTTAATAAACTAAACATATATTTAATATTAATACACTAAACCTGTATTTAATATTCATACACAAACAGGTATTTAATATTCATACACTAAACATGTATTTAATATTCATACACTAAATATGTATTTAATATTCATACACTAAACATGTATTTAATATGAATACACTGAACAAGTATTTAATATTCATAAACTAAACATGTATTTAATATTCATACACTAAATGTGTATTTAATATTCATACACTAAACATGTATTTAATATTAATACAAAAACATGTATTTAATTTTAATAAACTAAACATATATTTAATATTTATACACTGAACATGTTTTTAATATTCATACACTAAACATGTATTTAATATTTATACACTAAACATGTATTTAACATTTATACACTAAACATGTATTTAATATTAATACACTAAACATGTATTTAATATTAATACACTAAACATGTTTTTAATATTAATACAAAAACATGTATTTAATTTTAATAAACTAAACATATATTTAATATTAATACACTAAACATGTATTTAATATTAATACAAAAACATGTATTTAATTTTAATAAACTAAACACATATTTAATATTAATACACTAAACATGTATTAAATATTCATACACTAAACATGTATTTAATATTCATTCAATAAACATGTAGTTATTATTCTTACACTTAATATGTATTTAATATTAATACAAAAACATGTATTTAATTTTAATAAACTAAACGTATATTTAATATTAATACACTAAACATGTATTTAATATTGTTACACTAAACGTGTATTTACTATTTATACACTAAAAGTGTATTTAATATTAATACACTAAACATGTATTTAATATTAATACACTAAACATGTATTTAATATTTATATACTAAACATGTATTTAATATTCATACACTAAACATGTATTTAATATTAATACACTAAACATGTATTTAATATTAATACACTAAACATGTATTTAATATTTATATACTAAACATGTATTTAATATTCATACACTAAACATGTATTTAATATTAATACACTAAACATGTATTTAATATTAATACAAAAACATGTGTAGGGCTTCACGGTGGCAGAGGGGTTAGTGCGTCTGCCTCACAATAAGAAGTTCCTGCAGTCCTGGGTTCAAATCCAGGCTCGGGATCTTTCTGTGTGGAGTTTGCATGTTCTCCCCGTGAATGCGTGGGTTCCCTCCGGGTACTCCGGCTTCCTCCCACTTCCAAAGACATGCACCTGGGGATAGGTTGATTGGCGACACTAAATTGGCCCTAGTGTGTGAATGTGAGTGTGAATGTTGTCTGTCTATCTGTGTTGGCCCTGCGATGAGGTGGCGACTTGTCCAGGGTGTACCCCGCCTTCCGCCCGATTGTAGCTGAGATAGGTCCCAGCGCCCCCCGCGACCCCGAAAAGGGAATAAGCGGTAGAAAATGGATGGATGGATGGACAAAAACATGTATTTAGTTTTAATAAACTAAATATATATTTAATATTAATACACTAAACATGTATTTAATATTTTTACAATAAACGTGTATTTAATATTCATACACCAAAAGTGTATTTAATATTAATACACTAAACATGTGTTTAATATTAATACACTAAACAATTAGTTATTATTCATACACTAAACATGTATTTAATATTTATACACTAAACATGTATTTAATATTAATACACTAAATATGTATTTAATATTCATAAACTAAATATATATTTAATATTAATACACTAAACATGTATTTAATATTAATACACTAAACATGTATTTAATATTTTTACACTAAACATGTATTTAATATTCATACACTAAACATGTATTTAATATTCATACACTAAACATATATTTAATATTAATACAAAAACATGTATTTAATTGTAATAAACTAAATATATATTTAATATTAATACACTAAACATGTATTTAATATTCATAAACTAAACATGTATTTAACATTTATACACTAAACATGTATTTAATATTCATACACTAAACATGTAGTTATTATTTATACACTAAACATGTATTTAATATTAATACACTAAACATGTATTTAATATTAATACACTAAACATGTATTTAATATTTATACAGTAAACATGTATTGAATATTCATACACTAAACATGTATTTAATATTCATACACTAAACATGTATTTAATATTCATACACTAAACATGTATTTAATATTAATACACTAAACATGTATTTAATATTCATACACTAAACATGTATTTAATATTAATACAAAAACATGTATTTAATTTTAATAAACTAAACATATATTTAATATTATTACACTAAACATGTATTTAATATTTATACACTGAACATGTATTTAATATTCATACACTAAACATTTAGTTATTATTTATACACTAAACATGTATTTAATATTAATACACTAAACATGTATTTAATATTAATACACTAAACATGTATTTAATATTTATACACTAATCATGTATTCAATATTAATACATTAATCATGTATTTAATATTTATACACTAAATATGTATTTAATATGTATACATTTATCATGTATTTAATATGTATACACTAAATATGTATTTAATATTCATACATTAAAAATGTATTTAATATTCATACACTAAACATGTTTTTAATATTAATACAAAAACATGTATTTAATTTTAATAAACTAAACATATATTTAATATTAATACACTAAACATGTATTTAATATTAATACAAAAACATGTATTTAATTTTAATAAACTAAACACATATTTAATATTAATACACTAAATATGTATTAAATAATCATACACTAAACATTTATTTAATAATCATTCAATAAACATGTAGTTAATATTCTTACATTTAATATGTATTTAATATTAATACAAAAACAACTATTTAATTTTAATAAACTAAACATATATTTAATATTAATACACTAAACATGTATTTAATATTGTTACACTAAACGTGTATTTACTATTTATACACTAAAAGTGTATTTAATATTCATACACTAAACATGTATTTAATATTAATACACTAAACATGTATTTAATATTAATACAAAAACATGTATTTAATTTTAATAAACTAAATATATATTTAATATTAATACACTAAACATGTATTTAATATTTTTACACTAAATATGTATTTAATATTCATACACCAAAAGTGTATTTAATATTAATACACTAAACATGTGTTTAATATTAATACACTAAACATCTAGTTATTATTCATACACTAAACATGTATTTAATATTTATACACTAAACATGTATTTAATATTAATACACTAAATATGTATTTATTATATATCCACTAAACATGTATTTAATATTCATAAACTAAATATATATTTAATATTAATACACTAAACATGTATTTAATATTAATACACTAAACATGTATTTAATATTTTTACACTAAACATGTATTTAATATTCATACACTAAACATGTATTTAATATTCATACACTAAACATGTATTTAATATTAATACAAAAACATGTATTTAATTGTAATTATCTAAATATATATTTAACATTTATACACTAAACATGTATTTAATATTCATACACTAAACATGTAGTTATTATTCATACACTAAACATGTATTTAATATTAATACACTAAACATGTATTTAATATTAATACACTAAACATGTATTTAATATTTATACAGTAAACATGTATTGAATATTAAATAAATAAATAAATAAATGGGTTGTACTTGTATAGCGCTTTTCTACCTTCAAGGTACTCAAAGCGCTTTGACACTACTTCCACATTTACCCATTCACACACAGATGGAGGGATCTGCCATGCCAGCACCCATCAGGAGCAAGGGTGAAGTGTCTTGCTCAGGACACAACGGACGTGACGAGGTTGGTACTAGGTGGGATTTGAACCAGGGACCCTCGGGTTACGCACGGCCACTCTGCCACTGCGCCTCATACACTAAACATGTATTTAATATTCATACACTAAAGATGTATTTAATATTAATACACTAAACATGTATTTAATATTCATACACTAAACATGTATTTAATATTAATACAAAAACATGTATTTAATTTTAATAAACTAAACATATATTTAATATTATTACACTAAACATGTATTTAATATTTATACACTGAACATGTATTTAATATTCATACACTAAACATTTAGTTATTATTCATACACTAAACATGTATTTAATATTAATACACTAAACATGTATTTAATATTAATACACTAAACATGTATTTAATATTTATACACTAATCATGTATTTAATATTAATACACTAATCATGTATTTAATATTCATACACTAAATATGTATTTAATATTTATACACTTATCATGTATTTAATATTTATACACTAAATATGTATTTAATATTCATACATTAAAAATGCATTTAATATTCATACACTAAACATGTATTTAATATTCATACATTAAACATGTATTTAATATTTATACACTAAACATGTATTTAATATTTGTACACGAAACATGTATTTAATATTTATACACTAAACATGTATTTAATATTCATACATTAAACATGTATTTAATATTCATACACTAAACATGTATTTAATATTTATACACTAAATATGTATTTAATATTCATACACTAAACATGTATTTAATATTTATACACTAAACATGTATTTAATATTAATACAAAACATGTATTTAATTTTAATAAACTAAATATATATTTAATATTAATACACTAAACATGTATTTAATATTCATAAACTAAATATGTATTTAACATTTATACACTAAACATGTATTTAATATTTATACACTAAACCTGTAGTTATTATTCATAGACTAAACATGTATTTAATATTAATACATTAAACCTGTATTTAATATTTATACACTAAACATGTATTTAATATTCATACACTAAACATGTATTTAATATTAATACACTAAACATGTATTTAATATTTATACACTAAACATGTATTTAATATTAATACAAAACATGTATTTAATTTTAATAAACTAAATATATATTTAATATTAATACACTAAACATGTATTTAATATTCATAAACTAAACATGTATTTAACATTTATACACTAAACATGTATTTAATATTTATACACTAAACATGTATTTAATATTAATACAAAACATGTATTTAATTTTAATAAACTAAATATATATTTAATATTAATACACTAAACATATATTTAATATTAATACACTAAAAATGTATTTAATATTTATACACTAAACATGTATTTAATATTAATACAAAAACATGTATTTAATTTTAATAAACTAAACATATATTTAATATTCATACACTAAAAATGTATTTAACATTTATACACTAAACATGTATTTAATATTAATACACTAAACATGTATTCAATATTTATACACTAAACATGTATTTAATATTAATACAAAAACATGTATTTAATTTTAATAAACTAAACATATATTTAATATTAATACACTAAACATATATTTAATATTAATACAAAAACATGTATTTAATTTTAATAAACTAAACACATATTTAATATTAATACACTAAACATGTATTAAATATTCATACACTAAACATGTATTTAATATTAATACACTGAACATGTATTTAATAATCATATACCAAACATATATGTAATCATATACTAATCATATATTTAATATTCATACAGTAAACATGTATTTATTATCCTCTAAAAAGGCACACTTGGAAATAATGAATTTCTTTATGTGTGCAGTTGCGGCAGAAGTCCACAGGAGGGTGCACGTTCCCTCTTAATATGCCCGGTCCTCTCCGTCTCTCTCTCTCTCTCTTTTTCCTTTTTTTTTGTTTCTTTTATTTTTTTTTTACATAAGTTTGGTTACTCATACACTTATATTTATACACTAAACATGTATTTAATATTAATACACTAAACATGTATTTAATATTTATACACTAAACATGTATTTAATATTAATACAAAAACATGTATTTAATTTAATAAACTAAACATGTATTTAATATTTATACACTAAACATGTATTTAATATTTTTACACTAAACATGTAGTTATTATTCATACACTAAACATGTATTTAATATTAATACACTAAACATGTATTTAACATTCATACACTAAACATGTTTTAATATTAATACACTAAACATGTATTTAATATTAATACACTGAAATTGTATTTAATAATCATATACCAAACATATATGTAATTATATACTAATCATATATTTAATATTCATACAGTAAACATGTATTTATTATCCTCTAAATAAGGGACACTTGGAAATAATGAATTTCTTTATGTGTGCAGTTGCGGCAGAAGTCCACAGGAGGGCACAAATTCTCTCTTAATATGCCCGGTCCTCTCCGTCTCTCTCTCTCTCTCTTTTTCCTTTTTTTTTGTTTCTTTTATTTTTTTTTACATAAGTTTGGTTACTCATACACTTATATTTATACACTAAACAAGTATTTAATATTAATACACTAAACATGTATTTAATATTTATACACTAAACATGTATTTAATATTAATACAAAAACATGTATTTAATTTAATAAACTAAACATGTATTTAATATTTATACACTAAACATGTATTTAATATTTTTACACTAAACATGTAGTTATTATTCATACACTAAACATGTATTTAATATTAATACACTAAACATGTATTTAACATTCATACACTAAACATGTTTTAATATTAATACACTAAACATGTATTTAATATTAATACACTAAACAAGTATTTGATATTTATACACTAAACATGTATTTAATATTAATACAAAAACATGTATTTAATTTTAATACACTAAACATATATTTAATATTAATACACTAAACATGTATTTAACATTCATACACTAAACATGTATTTAATATTAATACAAAAACATGTATTTAATTTTAATACACTAAACATATATTTAATATTAATACACTAAACATGTATTTAACATTTATACACTAAACATGTTTTAATATTAATACACTAAACATGTATTTAACATTTATACACTAAACATGTATTTAACATTTATACACTAAACATGTTTTAATATTAATACACTAAACATGTATTTAATATTAATACACTAAACAAGTATTTAATATTTATACACTAAACATGTATTTAATATTAATACAAAAACATGTATTTAATTTTAATACACTAAACATATATTTAATATTAATACACTAAACATGTCTTTAACATTCATACACTAAACATGTATTTAATATTAATACAAAAACATGTATTTAATTTTAATACACTAAACATATATTTAATATTAATACACTAAGCATGTATTTAACATTTATACACTAAACATGTTTTTAATATTAATACACTAAACATGTATTTGATATTAATAAAAAAACATGTATTTAATTTTAATAAACTAAACATTTAATATTAATACACTAAACATGTATTTAATATTCATACACTAAACATGTATTTAATATTAATACACTAAACCTGTATTTAATATTTATACACTAAAAATGTATTTAATATTAATACACTAAACATGTATTTAATATTTATACACAAAACATGTATTTAATATTAATACACTAAATATGTATTTATTATATATCCACTAAACATGTATTTAATATTCATAAACTAAACATGTATTTAATATGCATACACTAAACGTGTATTTAATATTCATACACTAAACATGTATTTAATATTAATACAAAAACATGTATTTAAGTTTAATAAACTAAACATATATTTAATATTAATACACTAAATATGTATTTAATATGCATACAGTAAACATGTATTGAATATTCATACACTAAACATGTATTTAATATTCATACACTAAACATGTATTTAATATTCATACAATAAACATGTAGTTATTATTCTTACACTTAATATGTATTTAATATTAATACAAAAACATGTATTTATTTTTATTAAACTAAACATATATTTAATATTTATACACTAAACATGTATTTAATATTAATACAAAAACATGTATTTAATTTTAATACTCTAAACATACATTTAATATTAATACACTAAACATGTATTTAACAATCATACACTAAACATGTATTTAACATTTATACACTAAACATGTTTTTAATATTAATACACTAAACATGTATTTAATATTAATACAAAAACATGTATTTAATTTTAATAAACTAAACATTTAATATTAATACACTAAACATGTATTTAATATTCATACACTAAACATGTAGTTATTATTCATACACTAAACATGTATTTAATATTAATACACTAAACCTGTATTTAATATTTATACACTAAACATGTATTTAATATTAATACACTAAACATGTATTTAATATTTATACACTAAACATGTATTTAATATTAATACACTAAAGATGTATTTATTATATATCCACTAAACATGTATTTAATATTCGTAAACTAAACATGTATTTAATATTCATACACTAAACGTGTATTTAATATTCATATTTTAAACATGTATTTAATATTCATACACTAAACATGTATTTAATATTCATACACTAAACATGTAGTTAGTATTCATACACTAAACATGTATTTAACATTAATACACTAAACATGTAGTTAATATTAATACACTACACATTTTTTTAATATTAATACAGAAAAATGTATTTAATTGTAATAAACTAAATATATATATAATATTAATACACTAAACATGTATTTAATATTCATAAACTAAAAATGTATTTAATATTAATACACTAAACATGTATTTAATATTAATACACTAAACATGTATTTAATATTTATACAGTAAACATGTATTGAATATTCATACACTAAACATGTATTTAATATGCATACGCTAAACATGTATTTAATATTCATACACTAAACATGTATTTAATATTAATACATTAAACATGTATTTAATATTCATACACTAAACATGTATTTAATATTCATACATTAAACATGTATTTAATTTTAATAAACTAAACATATATTTAATATTATTACACTAAACATGTATTTAATATTAATACACTAAACATGTATTTAATAATTATACACTAAAATGGAATTTAATAATAGACTAAACATGTATTTAATATTCTCACACTAAACTTGTATTTAATATTCATACACTAAACATGGATTTAATATTCATACACTAAACATGTAGTTATTATTCATACACTAAACGTGTATTTAATATTAATACACTAAACATGTAGTTATTATTCATACACTAAACATGTATTTAATATTAATACACTAAACATGTCTTTAATATTTATAAACTAAACATGTATTTAATATTTATACACTAAACATGTATTTAATATTAATGCAAAAACATGTATTTAATTTTAATAAACTAAATATAAATTTAATATTAATACACTAAACATGTATTTAATATTCATAAACTAAACAATATTTATATACTAAACATGTATTTAATATTCATACACTAAACATGTAGTTATTATTCATACACTAAACATGTATTTCATATTAATACACTAAACCTGTATTTAATATTATACACTAAACATGTAGTTATTATTCATACACTAAACATGTATTTAATATTAATACACTAAACATGTATTTAATATTTATAAACTAAACATGTATTTAATATTCATACACTAAACATGTATTTTATATTAATTAACTGAACATGTATTTAATATTAATACACTAAACATGTATTTAATATTTATACACTAAACATGTATTTAATATTCATACACTAAACATGTATTTAATATTAATACACTAAACATGTATTTAATATTTATACACTAAACATGTATTTAATATTAATACAAAACATGTATTTAATTTTAATAAACTAAATTTATATTTAATATTAATACACTAAACATGTATTTAATATTTATACACTAAACATGTATTTAATATTAATACAAAAACATGTATTTAATTTTAATACACTAAATAAAAATTTAATATTAATACACTAAACATGTATTTAATATTCATAAACTAAACAATATTTATACACTAAACCTGTATTTAATATTAATACACTAAACATGTATTAAATATTCATACACTAAACATGTATTTAATATTAATTCAATAAACATGTAGTTATTATTCTTACACTTAATATGTATTTAATATTAATACAAAAACATGTATTTAATTTTAATAAGCTAAACATATATTTAATATTAATACACTAAACATGTATTTAATATTGTTACACTAAACATGTATTTAATATTTATACACTAAATATGTATTTAATATTCATACACTAAACATGTATTTAATATTAATACACTAAACATTTATTTAATATTTATACACTTAACATGTATTTAATATTAATACAAAACATGTATTTAATTTTAATAAACTAAATATATATTTAATATTAATACACTAAACATGTATTTAATATTCATACACTAAACCTTTATTTAATATTTATACACGAAACATGTATTTAATATTAATACAAAAACATTTTTTTAATTTTAATAAAGTAAACACATATTTAATATTAATACACTAAACATGTATTTAATATTTATACACTAAACATGTATTTAATAGTCGTACACTAAACATGTAGTTATTATTTATACACTAAATATGTATTTAATATTAATACAGTAAACATGTATTAAATATTTATACACTAAACATGTATTTAATATTAATACAAAAACATGTATTTAAGTTTAATAAACTAAACATATATTTGATATTAATACACTAAACATGTATTTAATATTTATACACAAACATGTATTTAATATTCATACACTAAACATGTATTTAATATTCATACATTAAACATGTATCTAATATTCATACACTAAACATGTATTTAATATTAATACACTGAACATGTATTTAATAATCATATACCAAACATATATGTAATTATATACTAATCATATATTTAATATTCATACAGTAAACATGTATTTATTATCCTCTAAATAAGGCACACTTGGAAATAATGAATTTCTTTATGTAGGCAGTTGCGGCAGAAGTCCACAGGAGGGCACAAATTCTCTCTTAATATGCCCGGTCCTCTCCGTCTCTCTCTCTCTCTCTTTTTCCTTTTTTTTTGTTTCTTTTATTTTTTTTTTACATAAGTTTGGTTACTCATACACTTATATTTATACACTAAACATGTATTTAATATTAATACACTGAACATGTATTTAATATTTATACACTAAACATGTATTTAATATTAATACAAAAACATGTATTTAATTTAATAAACTAAACATGTATTTAATATTTATACACTAAACATGTATTTAATATTTTTACACTAAACATGTAGTTATTATTCATACACTAAACATGTATTTAATATTAATACACTAAACATGTATTTAACATTCATACACTAAACATGTTTTAATATTAATACACTAAACATGTATTTAATATTAATACACTAAACAAGTATTTGATATTTATACACTAAACATGTATTTAATATTAATACAAAAACATGTATTTAATTTTAATACACTAAACATATATTTAATATTAATACACTAAACATGTATTTAACATTCATACACTAAACATGTATTTAATATTAATACAAAAACATGTATTTAATTTTAATACACTAAACATATATTTAATATTAATACACTAAACATGTATTTAACATTTATACACTAAACATGTTTTAATATTAATACACTAAACATGTATTTAACATTTATACACTAAACATGTATTTAACATTTATACACTAAACATGTTTTAATATTAATACACTAAACATGTATTTAATATTAATACACTAAACAAGTATTTAATATTTATACAAAAACGTGTATTTAATATTAATACAAAAACATGTATTTAATTTTAATACACTAAACATATATTTAATATTAATACACTAAACATGTCTTTAACATTCATACACTAAACATGTATTTAATATTAATACAAAAACATGTATTTAATTTTAATACACTAAACATATATTTAATATTAATACACTAAGCATGTATTTAACATTTATACACTAAACATGTTTTTAATATTTAAATACACTAAACATGTATTTAATATTAATAAAAAAACATGTATTTAATTTTAATAAACTAAACATTTAATATTAATACACTAAACATGTATTTAATATTCATACACTAAACATGTATTTAATATTAATACACTAAACCTGTATTTAATATTTATACACTAAAAATGTATTTAATATTAATACACTAAACATGTATTTAATATTTATACACAAAACATGTATTTAATATTAATACACTAAATATGTATTTATTATATATACACTAAACATGTATTTAATATTCATAAACTAAACATGTATTTAATATGCATACACTAAACGTGTATTTAATATTCATACACTAAACATGTATTTAATATTAATACAAAAACATGTATTTAAGTTTAATAAACTAAACATATATTTAATATTAATACACTAAATATGTATTTAATATGCATACAGTAAACATGTATTGAATATTCATACACTAAACATGTATTTAATATTCATACACTAAACATGTATTTAATATTCATAAAATAAACATGTAGTTATTATTCTTACACTTAATATGTATTTAATATTAATACAAAAACATGTATTTATTTTTATTAAACTAAACATATATTTAATATTTATACACTAAACATGTATTTAATATTAATACAAAAACATGTATTTAATTTTAATACTCTAAACATACATTTAATATTAATACACTAAACATGTATTTAACAATCATACACTAAACATGTATTTAACATTTATACACTAAACATGTTTTTAATATTAATACACTAAACATGTATTTAACATTCATACACTAAACATGTATTTAATATTAATACAAAAACATGTATTTAATTTTAATACACTAAACATATATTTAATATTAATACACTAAACATGTATTTAACATTTATACACTAAACATGTTTTAATATTAATACACTAAACATGTATTTAACATTTATACACTAAACATGTATTTAACATTTATACACTAAACATGTTTTAATAATAATACACTAAACATGTATTTAATATTAATACACTAAACAAGTATTTAATATTTATACAAAAACATGTATTTAATATTAATACAAAAACATGTATTTAATTTTAATACACTAAACATATATTTAATATTAATACACTAAACATGTCTTTAACATTCATACACTAAACATGTATTTAATATTAATACAAAAACATGTATTTAATTTTAATACACTAAACATATATTTAATATTAATACACTAAGCATGTATTTAACATTTATACACTAAACATGTTTTTAATATTAATACACTAAACATGTATTTAATATTAATAAAAAAACATGTATTTAATTTTAATAAACTAAACATTTAATATTAATACACTAAACATGTATTTAATATTCATACACTAAACATGTATTTAATATTAATACACTAAACCTGTATTTAATATTTATACACTAAAAATGTATTTAATATTAATACACTAAACATGTATTTAATATTTATACACAAAACATGTATTTAATATTAATACACTAAATATGTATTTATTATATATACACTAAACATGTATTTAATATTCATAAACTAAACATGTATTTAATATGCATACACTAAACGTGTATTTAATATTCATACACTAAACATGTATTTAATATTAATACAAAAACATGTATTTAAGTTTAATAAACTAAACATATATTTAATATTAATACACTAAATATGTATTTAATATGCATACAGTAAACATGTATTGAATATTCATACACTAAACATGTATTTAATATTCATACACTAAACATGTATTTAATATTCATAAACTAAACATGTAGTTATTATTCTTACACTTAATATGTATTTAATATTAATACAAAAACATGTATTTATTTTTAATACTCTAAACATACATTTAATATTAATACACTAAACATGTATTTAACAATCATACACTAAACATGTATTTAACATTTATACACTAAACATGTTTTTAATATTAATACACTAAACATGTATTTAATATTAATACAAAAACATGTATTTAATTTTAATAAACTAAACATTTAATATTAATACACTAAACATGTATTTAATATTCATACACTAAACATGTAGTTATTATTCATACACTAAACATGTATTTAATATTAATACACTAAACCTGTATTTAATATTTATACACTAAACATGTATTTAATATTAATACACTAAACATGTATTTAATATTTATACACTAAACATGTATTTAATATTAATACACTAAAGATGTATTTATTATATATCCACTAAACATGTATTTAATATTCATAAACTAAACATGTATTTAATATTCATACACTAAACGTGTATTTAATATTCATATTTTAAACATGTATTTAATATTTATACACTAAACATGTATTTAATATTCATACACTAAACATGTAGTTAGTATTCATACACTAAACATGTATTTAACATTAATACACTAAATATGTAGTTAATATTAATACACTAAACATGTATTTAATATTAATACAGAAAAATGTATTTAATTGTAATAAACTAAATATATATTTAATATTAATACACTAAACATGTATTTAATATTCATAAACTAAAAATGTATTTAATATTAATACACTAAACATGTATTTAATATTAATACACTAAACATGTATTTAATATTTATACAGTAAACATGTATTGAATATTCATACACTAAACATGTATTTAATATGCATACGCTAAACATGTATTTAATATTCATACACTAAACATGTATTTAATATTAATACACTAAACATGTATTTAATATTCATACACTAAACATGTATTTAATATTCATACATTAAACATGTATTTAATTTTAATAAACTAAACATATATTTAATATTATTACACTAAACATGTATTTAATATTAATACACTAAACATGTATTTAATAATTATACACTAAAATGGAATTTAATAATAGACTAAACATGTATTTAATATTCTCACACTAAACTTGTATTTAATATTCATACACTAAACATGGATTTAATATTCATACACTAAACATGTAGTTATTATTCATACACTAAACATGTATTTAATATTAATACACTAAACATGTAGTTATTATTCATACACTAAACATGTATTTAATATTAATACACTAAACATGTCTTTAATATTTATAAACTAAACATGTATTTAATATTTATACACTAAACATGTATTTAATATTAATGCAAAAACATGTATTTAATTTTAATAAACTAAATATAAATTTAATATTAATACACTAAACATGTATTTAATATTCATAAACTAAACAATATTTATATACTAAACATGTATTTAATATTCATACACTAAACATGTAGTTATTATTCATACACTAAACATGTATTTCATATTAATACACTAAACCTGTATTTAATATTTATACACTAAACATGTAGTTATTATTCATACACTAAACATGTATTTAATATTAATACACTAAACATGTATTTAATATTTATAAACTAAACATGTATTTAATATTCATACACTAAACATGTATTTAACAATCATACACTAAACATGTATTTAACATTTATACACTAAACATGTTTTTAATATTAATACACTAAACATGTATTTAATATTAATACAAAAACATGTATTTAATTTTAATAAACTAAACATTTAATATTAATACACTAAACATGTATTTAATATTCATACACTAAACATGTAGTTATTATTCATACACTAAACATGTATTTAATATTAATACACTAAACCTGTATTTAATATTTATACACTAAACATGTATTTAATATTAATACACTAAACATGTATTTAACATTCATACACTAAACATGTATTTAATATTAATACAAAAACATGTATTTAATTTTAATACACTAAACATATATTTAATATTAATACACTAAACATGTATTTAACATTTATACACTAAACATGTTTTAATATTAATACACTAAACATGTATTTAACATTTATACACTAAACATGTATTTAACATTTATACACTAAACATGTTTTAATAATAATACACTAAACATGTATTTAATATTAATACACTAAACAAGTATTTAATATTTATACAAAAACATGTATTTAATATTAATACAAAAACATGTATTTAATTTTAATACACTAAACATATATTTAATATTAATACACTAAACATGTCTTTAACATTCATACACTAAACATGTATTTAATATTAATACAAAAACATGTATTTAATTTTAATACACTAAACATATATTTAATATTAATACACTAAGCATGTATTTAACATTTATACACTAAACATGTTTTTAATATTAATACACTAAACATGTATTTAATATTAATAAAAAAACATGTATTTAATTTTAATAAACTAAACATTTAATATTAATACACTAAACATGTATTTAATATTCATACACTAAACATGTATTTAATATTAATACACTAAACCTGTATTTAATATTTATACACTAAAAATGTATTTAATATTAATACACTAAACATGTATTTAATATTTATACACAAAACATGTATTTAATATTAATACACTAAATATGTATTTATTATATATACACTAAACATGTATTTAATATTCATAAACTAAACATGTATTTAATATGCATACACTAAACGTGTATTTAATATTCATACACTAAACATGTATTTAATATTAATACAAAAACATGTATTTAAGTTTAATAAACTAAACATATATTTAATATTAATACACTAAATATGTATTTAATATGCATACAGTAAACATGTATTGAATATTCATACACTAAACATGTATTTAATATTCATACACTAAACATGTATTTAATATTCATAAACTAAACATGTAGTTATTATTCTTACACTTAATATGTATTTAATATTAATACAAAAACATGTATTTATTTTTAATACTCTAAACATACATTTAATATTAATACACTAAACATGTATTTAACAATCATACACTAAACATGTATTTAACATTTATACACTAAACATGTTTTTAATATTAATACACTAAACATGTATTTAATATTAATACAAAAACATGTATTTAATTTTAATAAACTAAACATTTAATATTAATACACTAAACATGTATTTAATATTCATACACTAAACATGTAGTTATTATTCATACACTAAACATGTATTTAATATTAATACACTAAACCTGTATTTAATATTTATACACTAAACATGTATTTAATATTAATACACTAAACATGTATTTAATATTTATACACTAAACATGTATTTAATATTAATACACTAAAGATGTATTTATTATATATCCACTAAACATGTATTTAATATTCATAAACTAAACATGTATTTAATATTCATACACTAAACGTGTATTTAATATTCATATTTTAAACATGTATTTAATATTTATACACTAAACATGTATTTAATATTCATACACTAAACATGTAGTTAGTATTCATACACTAAACATGTATTTAACATTAATACACTAAATATGTAGTTAATATTAATACACTAAACATGTATTTAATATTAATACAGAAAAATGTATTTAATTGTAATAAACTAAATATATATTTAATATTAATACACTAAACATGTATTTAATATTCATAAACTAAAAATGTATTTAATATTAATACACTAAACATGTATTTAATATTAATACACTAAACATGTATTTAATATTTATACAGTAAACATGTATTGAATATTCATACACTAAACATGTATTTAATATGCATACGCTAAACATGTATTTAATATTCATACACTAAACATGTATTTAATATTAATACACTAAACATGTATTTAATATTCATACACTAAACATGTATTTAATATTCATACATTAAACATGTATTTAATTTTAATAAACTAAACATATATTTAATATTATTACACTAAACATGTATTTAATATTAATACACTAAACATGTATTTAATAATTATACACTAAAATGGAATTTAATAATAGACTAAACATGTATTTAATATTCTCACACTAAACTTGTATTTAATATTCATACACTAAACATGGATTTAATATTCATACACTAAACATGTAGTTATTATTCATACACTAAACATGTATTTAATATTAATACACTAAACATGTAGTTATTATTCATACACTAAACATGTATTTAATATTAATACACTAAACATGTATTTAATATTTATAAACTAAACATGTATTTAATATTTATACACTAAACATGTATTTAATATTAATGCAAAAACATGTATTTAATTTTAATAAACTAAATATAAATTTAATATTAATACACTAAACATGTATTTAATATTCATAAACTAAACAATATTTATATACTAAACATGTATTTAATATTCATACACTAAACATGTAGTTATTATTCATACACTAAACATGTATTTCATATTAATACACTAAACCTGTATTTAATATTTATACACTAAACATGTAGTTATTATTCATACACTAAACATGTATTTAATATTAATACACTAAACATGTATTTAATATTTATAAACTAAACATGTATTTAATATTCATACACTAAACATGTATTTAACAATCATACACTAAACATGTATTTAACATTTATACACTAAACATGTTTTTAATATTAATACACTAAACATGTATTTAATATTAATACAAAAACATGTATTTAATTTTAATAAACTAAACATTTAATATTAATACACTAAACATGTATTTAATATTCATACACTAAACATGTAGTTATTATTCATACACTAAACATGTATTTAATATTAATACACTAAACCTGTATTTAATATTTATACACTAAACATGTATTTAATATTAATACACTAAACATGTATTTAATATTTATACACTAAACATGTATTTAATATTAATACACTAAAGATGTATTTATTATATATCCACTAAACATGTATTTAATATTCATAAACTAAACATGTATTTAATATTTATACACTAAACATGTATTTAATATTAATACAAAAACATGTATTTAATTTAATAAACTAAACATGTATTTAATATTTATACACTAAACATGTATTTAATATTTTTACACTAAACATGTAGTTATTATTCATACACTAAACATGTATTTAATATTAATACACTAAACATGTATTTAACATTCATACACTAAACATGTTTTAATATTAATACACTAAACATGTATTTAATATTAATACACTAAACAAGTATTTGATATTTATACACTAAACATGTATTTAATATTAATACAAAAACATGTATTTAATTTTAATACACTAAACATATATTTAATATTAATACACTAAACATGTATTTAACATTCATACACTAAACATGTATTTAATATTAATACAAAAACATGTATTTAATTTTAATACACTAAACATATATTTAATATTAATACACTAAACATGTATTTAACATTTATACACTAAACATGTTTTAATATTAATACACTAAACATGTATTTAACATTTATACACTAAACATGTATTTAACATTTATACACTAAACATGTTTTAATATTAATACACTAAACATGTATTTAATATTAATACACTAAACAAGTATTTAATATTTATACACTAAACATGTATTTAATATTAATACAAAAACATGTATTTAATTTTAATACACTAAACATATATTTAATATTAATACACTAAACATGTCTTTAACATTCATACACTAAACATGTATTTAATATTAATACAAAAACATGTATTTAATTTTAATACACTAAACATATATTTAATATTAATACACTAAGCATGTATTTAACATTTATACACTAAACATGTTTTTAATATTAATACACTAAACATGTATTTGATATTAATAAAAAAACATGTATTTAATTTTAATAAACTAAACATTTAATATTAATACACTAAACATGTATTTAATATTCATACACTAAACATGTATTTAATATTAATACACTAAACCTGTATTTAATATTTATACACAAAAAATGTATTTAATATTAATACACTAAACATGTATTTAATATTTATACACAAAACATGTATTTAATATTAATACACTGAATATGTATTTATTATATATCCACTAAACATGTATTTAATATTCATAAACTAAACATGTATTTAATATGCATACACTAAACATGTATTTAATATTCATACACTAAACATGTATTTAATATTAATACAAAAACATGTATTTAAGTTTAATAAACTAAACATATATTTAATATTAATACACTAAATATGTATTTAATATGCATACAGTAAACATGTATTGAATATTCATACACTAAACATGTATTTAATATTCATACACTAAACATGTATTTAATATTCATACAATAAACATGTAGTTATTATTCTTACACTTAATATGTATTTAATATTAATACAAAAAGATGTATTTATTTTTATTAAACTAAACATATATTTAATATTTATACACTAAACATGTATTTAATATTAATACAAAAACATGTATTTAATTTTAATACTCTAAACATACATTTAATATTAATACACTGAACATGTATTTAACAATCATACACTAAACATGTATTTAACATTTATACACTAAACATGTTTTTAATATTAATACACTAAACATGTATTTAATATTAATACAAAAACATGTATTTAATTTTAATAAACTAAACATTTAATATTAATACACTAAACATGTATTTAATATTCATACACTAAACATGTAGTTATTATTCATACACTAAACATGTATTTAATATTAATACACTAAACCTGTATTTAATATTTATACACTAAACATGTATTTAATATTAATACACTAAACATGTATTTAATATTTATACACTAAACATGTATTTAATATTAATACACTAAAGATGTATTTATTATATATCCACTAAACATGTATTTAATATTCATAAACTAAACATGTATTTAATATTCATACACTAAACGTGTATTTAATATTCATATTTTAAACATGTATTTAATATTTATACACTAAACATGTATTTAATATTCATACACTAAACATGTAGTTAGTATTCATACACTAAACATGTATTTAACATTAATACACTAAACATGTAGTTAATATTAATACACTAAACATGTATTTAATATTAATACAGAAAAATGTATTTAATTGTAATAAACTAAATATATATATAATATTAATACACTAAACATGTATTTAATATTCATAAACTAAAAATGTATTTAATATTAATACACTAAACATGTATTTAATATTAATACACTAAACATGTATTTAATATTTATACAGTAAACATGTATTGAATATTCATACACTAAACATGTATTTAATATGCATACGCTAAACATGTATTTAATATTCATACACTAAACATGTATTTAATATTAATACATTAAACATGTATTTAATATTCATACACTAAACATGTATTTAATATTCATACATTAAACATGTATTTAATTTTAATAAACTAAACATATATTTAATATTATTACACTAAACATGTATTTAATATTAATACACTAAACATGTATTTAATAATTATACACTAAAATGGAATTTAATAATAGACTAAACATGTATTTAATATTCTCACACTAAACTTGTATTTAATATTCATACACTAAACATGGATTTAATATTCATACACTAAACATGTAGTTATTATTCATACACTAAACGTGTATTTAATATTAATACACTAAACATGTAGTTATTATTCATACACTAAACATGTATTTAATATTAATACACTAAACATGTCTTTAATATTTATAAACTAAACATGTATTTAATATTTATACACTAAACATGTATTTAATATTAATGCAAAAACATGTATTTAATTTTAATAAACTAAATATAAATTTAATATTAATACACTAAACATGTATTTAATATTCATAAACTAAACAATATTTATATACTAAGCATGTATTTAATATTCATACACTAAACATGTAGTTATTATTCATACACTAAACATGTATTTCATATTAATACACTAAACCTGTATTTAATATTTATACACTAAACATGTAGTTATTATTCATACACTAAACATGTATTTAATATTAATACACTAAACATGTATTTAATATTTATAAACTAAACATGTATTTAATATTCATACACTAAACATGTATTTTATATTAATTAACTGAACATGTATTTAATATTAATACACTAAACATGTATTTAATATTTATACACTAAACATGTATTTAATATTCATACACTAAACATGTATTTAATATTAATACACTAAACATGTATTTAATATTTATACACTAAACATGTATTTAATATTAATACAAAACATGTATTTAATTTTAATAAACTAAATTTATATTTAATATTAATACACTAAACATGTATTTAATATTTATACACTAAACATGTATTTAATATTAATACAAAAACATGTATTTAATTTTAATACACTAAATAAAAATTTAATATTAATACACTAAACATGTATTTAATATTCATAAACTAAACAATATTCATACACTAAACCTGTATTTAATATTTATACACTAAACATGTATTTAATATTAATACACTAAACATGTATTTAATATTTATACACTAAACATGTATTTAATATTAATACAAAAACATGTATTTAATTTAATAAACTAAACACATATTTAATATTAATACACTAAACATGTATTAAATATTCATACACTAAACATGTATTTAATATTAATTCAATAAACATGTAGTTATTATTCTTACACTTATTATGTATTTAATATTAATACAAAAACATGTATTTAATTTTAATAAGCTAAACATATATTTAATATTAATACACTAAACATGTATTTAATATTGTTACACTAAACATGTATTTAATATTTATACACTAAACATGTATTTAATATTCATACACTAAACATGTATTTAATATTAATACACTAAACATTTATTTAATATTTATACACTTAACATGTATTTAATATTAATACAAAACATGTATTTAATTTTAATAAACTAAATATATATTTAATATTAATACAATAAACATGTATTTAATATTCATACACTAAACCTGTATTTAATATTTATACACGAAACATGTATTTAATATTAATACAAAAACATTTTTTTAATTTTAATAAAGTAAACACATATTTAATATTAATACACTAAACATGTATTTAATATTTATACACTAAACATGTATTTAATAGTCGTACACTAAACATGTAGTTATTATTTATACACTAAATATGTATTTAATATTAATACAGTAAACATGTATTAAATATTTATACACTAAACATGTATTTAATATTAATACAAACACATGTATTTAAGTTTAATAAACTAAACATATATTTGATATTAATACACTAAACATGTATTTAATATTTATACACAAACATGTATTTAATATTCATACACTAAACATGTATTTAATATTCATACATTAAACATTTATTTAATATTCATACACTAAACATGTATTTAATATTAATACACTGAACATGTATTTAATAATCATATACCAAACATATATGTAATTATATACTAATCATATATTTAATATTCATACAGTAAACATGTATTTATTATCCTCTAAATAAGGCACACTTGGAAATAATGAATTTCTTTATGTGTGCAGTTGCGGCAGAAGTCCACAGGAGGGCACAAATTCTCTCTTAATATGCCCGGTCCTCTCCGTCTCTCTCTCTCTCTCTTTTTCCTTTTTTTTTGTTTCTTTTATTTTTTTTTACATAAGTTTGGTTACTCATACACTTATATTTATACACTAAACAAGTATTTAATATTAATACACTAAACATGTATTTAATATTTATACACTAAACATGTATTTAATATTAATACAAAAACATGTATTTAATTTAATAAACTAAACATGTATTTAATATTTATACACTAAACATGTATTTAATATTTTTACACTAAACATGTAGTTATTATTCATACACTAAACATGTATTTAATATTAATACACTAAACATGTATTTAACATTCATACACTAAACATGTTTTAATATTAATACACTAAACATGTATTTAATATTAATACACTAAACAAGTATTTGATATTTATACACTAAACATGTATTTAATATTAATACAAAAACATGTATTTAATTTTAATACACTAAACATATATTTAATATTAATACACTAAACATGTATTTAACATTCATACACTAAACATGTATTTAATATTAATACAAAAACATGTATTTAATTTTAATACACTAAACATATATTTAATATTAATACACTAAACATGTATTTAACATTTATACACTAAACATGTTTTAATATTAATACACTAAACATGTATTTAACATTTATACACTAAACATGTATTTAACATTTATACACTAAACATGTTTTAATATTAATACACTAAACATGTATTTAATATTAATACACTAAACAAGTATTTAATATTTATACACTAAACATGTATTTAATATTAATACAAAAACATGTATTTAATTTTAATACACTAAACATATATTTAATATTAATACACTAAACATGTCTTTAACATTCATACACTAAACATGTATTTAATATTAATACAAAAACATGTATTTAATTTTAATACACTAAACATATATTTAATATTAATACACTAAGCATGTATTTAACATTTATACACTAAACATGTTTTTAATATTAATACACTAAACATGTATTTGATATTAATAAAAAAACATGTATTTAATTTTAATAAACTAAACATTTAATATTAATACACTAAACATGTATTTAATATTCATACACTAAACATGTATTTAATATTAATACACTAAACCTGTATTTAATATTTATACACTAAAAATGTATTTAATATTAATACACTAAACATGTATTTAATATTTATACACAAAACATGTATTTAATATTAATACACTAAATATGTATTTATTATATATCCACTAAACATGTATTTAATATTCATAAACTAAACATGTATTTAATATGCATACACTAAACGTGTATGTAATATTCATACACTAAACATGTATTTAATATTAATACAAAAACATGTATTTAAGTTTAATAAACTAAACATATATTTAATATTAATACACTAAATATGTATTTAATATGCATACAGTAAACATGTATTGAATATTCATACACTAAACATGTATTTAATATTCATACACTAAACATGTATTTAATATTCATACAATAAACATGTAGTTATTATTCTTACACTTAATATGTATTTAATATTAATACAAAAAGATGTATTTATTTTTATTAAACTAAACATATATTTAATATTTATACACTAAACATGTATTTAATATTAATACAAAAACATGTATTTAATTTTAATACTCTAAACATACATTTAATATTAATACACTAAACATGTATTTAACAATCATACACTAAACATGTATTTAACATTTATACACTAAACATGTTTTTAATATTAATACACTAAACATGTATTTAATATTAATACAAAAACATGTATTTAATTTTAATAAACTAAACATTTAATATTAATACACTAAACATGTATTTAATATTCATACACTAAACATGTAGTTATTATTCATACACTAAACATGTATTTAATATTAATACACTAAACCTGTATTTAATATTTATACACTAAACATGTATTTAATATTAATACACTAAACATGTATTTAATATTTATACACTAAACATGTATTTAATATTAATACACTAAAGATGTATTTATTATATATCCACTAAACATGTATTTAATATTCATAAACTAAACATGTATTTAATATTCATACACTAAACGTGTATTTAATATTCATATTTTAAACATGTATTTAATATTTATACACTAAACATGTATTTAATATTCATACACTAAACATGTAGTTAGTATTCATACACTAAACATGTATTTAACATTAATACACTAAACATGTAGTTAATATTAATACACTAAACATGTATTTAATATTAATACAGAAAAATGTATTTAATTGTAATAAACTAAATATATATATAATATTAATACACTAAACATGTATTTAATATTCATAAACTAAAAATGTATTTAATATTAATACACTAAACATGTATTTAATATTAATACACTAAACATGTATTTAATATTTATACAGTAAACATGTATTGAATATTCATACACTAAACATGTATTTAATATGCATACGCTAAACATGTATTTAATATTCATACACTAAACATGTATTTAATATTAATACATTAAACATGTATTTAATATTCATACACTAAACATGTATTTAATATTCATACATTAAACATGTATTTAATTTTAATAAACTAAACATATATTTAATATTATTACTGTTACGTTTGCGCGGCATCGTGGATGCGCGGGGAGTGTCGCCTCTCGATGCGCAGGATCACAGCAGGCAGGAATGAAGGTATGAACAGCCTTTTAATATGAAGTTACAAAAGAACACTGGTACAAAAGAGCAAATCAAAGGCGTGTCTGAGCACAGAAAACTAAATGCTAATATACACAGAAGACAGAGTTCGAAGTCCATAAAGCGCGAGCCAAGCGCGCGGAGGCAAGCTACATTTAGCAAGCAGAAAAATAATCAGAGACCACTCACGTAACGGTTGCAGGTGCAAACAAACTGGCGAGAGCGAACTAGGTAGCAGAGGGGCTTAAATACAGAAAACATAATTACAAACCGGTGTGTGAATGAGCCATGCAGGAGGAGCAAATAAGTTGTCATGGTGATGAATGTAAATAAGGAAGTGCGCTAACAGACGGGATCGGTAGAGTCCAAAACATGATCAAAACATAGTAGGACAATACAAAAAAAGACAAACATGCTAGAGATGTGTGATCCGGAAGCCGGATCACAACATTACCCCCCCCTTAAGGGGCAGATCCCAGATGCCCCCAAAAAACTGCAATAAAGAGAACCCCCTCCCAAAACCAGAAAGTTCACAAACGAAGGGAGGGCGGAGGGAGTCCACGGTGGAGGGTCGCCAGATCGCATGTCCCCGAATCCACCGACGACACATCATGTGGCGGCGGCGGGTGGAACGCTGCTGCCGAAAAAGTTTTGGCGGGCGACCTCGAAAAGGCCACATTAGTGGCCGCCTCGCAGGATGAGGTGCCCGGCGAGGCGGACGACCCGGGCACGGCCACATTCGTGGCCGACATGGAGGAGGGAGTATCTGGCGAGGAGGATGACCTCGCAGAGGCCACGCCCGTGGTCGACGTGGTGGACGACGCCTCAGCACCGAAATCCCAGCAGGCTTGGAAGCAGCAGACGAGGGTGCGGGGACTGCAGCCGAAGAAGGCGTCGGAGGCGGCCTGGGAGCCGCAGGAGTCGTCGGAGGCGGCCTGGGAGCCGCAGGAGTCGTCGGAGGCGGCCTGGGAGCCGCAGGAGTCGTCGGAGGCGGCCTGGGAGCCGCAGGAGTCGTCGGAGGCGGCCTGGGAGCCGCAGGAGTCGTCGGAGGCGCTGGTGTGGGCTCCAGCCCCGTCGTCGGCGCTGGTGTGGGCTCCAGCCCCGTCGTCGGCGCTGGTGTGGGCTCCAGCCCCGTCGTCGGCGGTGCTTGGCGGCGCGGAGCTGGCACCGGTGCTTGGCGGCACGGAGCTGGCACCGGTACCTGTCGTGGTGCTGGTACCGGAGTGGGCTCCAGCCTTGGAGTTTGTGCTGGCGTGAGAACCAGTTTAGAGTCTGAAACTGGCGTGAGAACAAGGCTAGAAACATTTTCTGGTGTGAAAACCAGGCGAGAGTCTAATTCTGGCGTGAAAACCAGGTCAGAGTCTAATTCTGGCGTGAAAACCAGGTCAGAGTCTAATTCTGGCGTGAAAACCAGGTCAGAGTCTAATTCTGGCGTGAAAACCAGGTCAGAGTCTAATTCTGGCGTGAAAACCAGGTCAGAGTCTAATTCTGGCGTGAAAACCAGGTCAGAGTCTAATTCTGGCGTGAAAACCAGGTCAGAGTCTAATTCTGGCGTGAAAACCAGGTCAGAGTCTAATTCTGGCGTGAAAACCAGGTCAGAGTCTAATTCTGGCGTGAAAACCAGGTCAGAGTCTAATTCTGGCGTGAAAACCAGGTCAGAGTCTAATTCTGGCGTGAAAACCAGGTCAGAGTCTAATTCTGGCGTGAAAACCAGGTCAGAGTCTAATTCTGGCGTGAAAACCAGGTCAGAGTCTAATTCTGGCGTGAAAACCAGGTCAGAGTCTAGTGCTGGCGTGAAAACCAGGTCAGAGTCTAATTCTGGCGTGAAAACCAGGTCAGAGTCTAATTCTGGCGTGAAAACCAGGTCAGAGTCTAATTCTGGCGTGAAAACCAGGTCAGAGTCTAATTCTGGCGTGAAAACCAGGTCAGAGTCTAATTCTGGCGTGAAAACCAGGTCAGAGTCTAGTGCTGGCGTGAAAACCAGGTCAGAGTCTAGTGCTGGCGTGAAAACCAGGTCAGAGTCTAGTGCTGGCGTGAAAACCAGGTCAGAGTCTAGTGCTGGCGTGAAAACCAGGTCAGAGTCATGTGCTGGTGTGAGAACCAGACGAGGAGCAGGTGTCGGCTTCAGCCGAGGAGCAGGTGTCGGCTTCAGCCGAGGAGCAGGTGTCGGCTTCAGCCGAGGAGCAGGTGTCGGCTTCAGCCGAGGAGCAGGCACAGGGGTCTGCCGAGGAGAACTAGGGGACTGGCTGTGAGCAGGACTAGGACTATGATGAGTGATAAGACAACCACTAGGACTCGGGCAAGGACTTGAGAGAGGACCAGGACTTACAATCACACTAGTGCTTTGAGAAGGGCTTGGGCAACGACCAGGACTTACAGTCATACCAGGGCTTGGGCAAGAACTAGGACAAACGGTCAAACTAGGGCTTGGGCAAGGACTGGGACTAACAATCAAACTGGTGCTCGGGCAAGGACTAGGACAAAGACTAGGACTTACAGTAACACTGGGGCTCGGACAAGAACTTGGGTAAGGACTAGGGTTCGGACTAAGACCACGAGGGGAATCAGTACTAATATTACAAAGGCAAGAAACAAGACTCGGGACCGGACTCGAAACAGGACTCGGACTACGGATCAGTCTACGAGTGGAACTAGGACTACGACGACTACGAGAAAGACTAGGACTACAACTAGAATCAGAACGGAAACTCGGACCAGGACTTGGACTACGACTCAGTCTACAAGTCGGTCTACGAGTAGGACTAGAGCATGGGCTACGAAGAAGGCTGGGACTCGAACTCTGAGAGAGACTGTGACTAAAACTAGAACTAGGGCACGGACGGAACACAGGTGGAGGAGGTCTAAGAGGGCGTGACTTGACCGGGGAGAACACCGGTGGAGGAGGTCTAGGAGGCCGTAGTGGCTTAACAGGTTTAACAGGGGTGAACACCGGTGGTGGAGGTCTAGGAGGCTTAGTAGTAATACTGGCCCTCCCCTCAAGACCCGGATTCCAGACGGGGCCCAGTTGGACAGAGGCTGACCGTAAGGGCGGGCGGTGGGAGGTTTGGAGGAGGGCAGGCTCCTCCCCTCTAAAATGTTCAAAATCCTCACTAAATGAGGTGGAAAAAGGCACGGATTCAGGCGGAGAACGAGACTTGAGAGGGGGGGAAGCGGGTATGGGGGGTGAAGACTGACTAGAGTCATAGTAGTGGCGGAAAATGTCCTGGTAATAATTAATTATATTATTAAAGTCATTGTTGGGGGTGTGACTGGGCTTGGATGTGCTACAATTATCCTTGAAAATTTTCTTATATAAAATTAGGTCCTTGGGTGGAATGGGAGAAAGTTCATCTTCAAAAAACTCCTCGTCACTAAGGTCAAAAAAATGTGCAGAGGAATCCACTAAGGTGTTAACGGTGACGTCATAGGGGGGCGTGAACGGAGTGACGTCACTGTGAGTGACAGGGAAGGCGGAAGATGGTGGGATGCTAATGGGAATAGCAACATGGTGACTGGGAACGGGAGAAGTGAACAAAGTACCAACCCGTAGAGAAGAGTCCTGGGTTGGAGCGGAGGAGTACTTGGTCGGGTATGCTGCTTGTCGGGAACGGTGTCCTGGAGGATCCAGCGCGAGGTGACGCGTTTCTGCTCGCCAGTTTCTGTTACGTTTGCGCGGCATCGTGGATGCGCAGGATCACAGCAGGCAGGAATGAAGGTATGAACAGCCTTTTAATATGAAGTTACAAAAGAACACTGGTACAAAAGAGCAAATCAAAGGCGTGTCTGAGCACAGAAAACTAAATGCTAATATACACAGAAGACAGAGTTCGAAGTCCATAAAGCGCGAGCCAAGCGCGCGGAGGCAAGCTACATTTAGCAAGCAGAAAAATAATCAGAGACCACTCACGTAACGGTTGCAGGTGCAAACAAACTGGCGAGAGCGAACTAGGTAGCAGAGGGGCTTAAATACAGAAAACATAATTACAAACCGGTGTGTGAATGAGCCATGCAGGAGGAGCAAATAAGTTGTCATGGTGATGAATGTAAATAAGGAAGTGCGCTAACAGACGGGATCGGTAGAGTCCAAAACATGATCAAAACATAGTAGGACAATACAAAAAAAGACAAACATGCTAGAGATGTGTGATCCGGAAGCCGGATCACAACAATTACACTAAACATGTATTTAATATTAATACACTAAACATGTATTTAATAATTATACACTAAAATGGAATTTAATAATAGACTAAACATGTATTTAATATTCTCACACTAAACTTGTATTTAATATTCATACACTAAACATGGATTTAATATTCATACACTAAACATGTAGTTATTATTCATACACTAAACATGTATTTAATATTAATACACTAAACATGTAGTTATTATTCATACACTAAACATGTATTTAATATTAATACACTAAACATGTATTTAATATTTATAAACTAAACATGTATTTAATATTTATACACTAAACATGTATTTAATATTAATGAAAAAACATGTATTTAATTTTAATAAACTAAATATAAATTTAATATTAATACACTAAACATGTATTTAATATTCATAAACTAAACAATATTTATATACTAAACATGTATTTAATATTCATACACTAAACATGTAGTTATTATTCATACACTAAACATGTATTTCATATTAATACACTAAACCTGTATTTAATATTTATACACTAAACATGTAGTTATTATTCATACACTAAACATGTATTTAATATTAATACACTAAACATGTATTTAATATTTATAAACTAAACATGTATTTAATATTCATACACTAAACATGTATTTTATATTAATTAACTGAACATGTATTTAATATTAATACACTAAACATGTATTTAATATTTATACACTAAACATGTATTTAATATTCATACACTAAACATGTATTTAATATTAATACACTAAACATGTATTTAATATTTATACACTAAACATGTATTTAATATTAATACAAAACATGTATTTAATTTTAATAAACTAAATTTATATTTAATATTAATACACTAAACATGTATTTAATATTTATACACTAAACATGTATTTAATATTAATACAAAAACATGTATTTAATTTTAATACACTAAATAAAAATTTAATATTAATACACTAAACATGTATTTAATATTCATAAACTAAACAATATTTATACACTAAACCTGTATTTAATATTTATACACTAAACATGTATTTAATATTAATACACTAAACATGTATTTAATATTTATACACTAAACATGTATTTAATATTAATACAAAAACATGTATTTAATTTAATAAACTAAACACATATTTAATATTAATACACTAAACATGTATTAAATATTCATACACTAAACATGTATTTAATATTTATACACTAAACATGTATTTAATATTCATACACTAAACATGTATTTAATATTAATACACTAAACATTTATTTAATATTTATACACTTAACATGTATCTAATATTAATACAAAACATGTATTTAATTTTAATAAACTAAATATATATTTAATATTAATACAATAAACATGTGAAGTGAAGTGAAGTGAATTATATTTATATAGCGCTTTTCTCAATGTATTTAATATTCATACACTAAACCTGTATTTAATATTTATACACGAAACATGTATTTAATATTAATACAAAAACATTTTTTTAATTTTAATAAAGTAAACACATATTTAATATTAATACACTAAACATGTATTTAATATTTATACACTAAACATGTATTTAATAGTCGTACACTAAACATGTAGTTATTATTTATACACTAAATATGTATTTAATATTAATACAGTAAACATGTATTAAATATTTATACACTAAACATGTATTTAATATTAATACAAACACATGTATTTAAGTTTAATAAACTAAACATATATTTGATATTAATACACTAAACATGTATTTAATATTTATACACAAACATGTATTTAATATTCATACACTAAACATGTATTTAATATTCATACATTAAACATGTATTTAATATTCATACACTAAACATGTATTTAATATTAATACACTGAACATGTATTTAATAATCATATACCAAACATATATGTAATTATATACTAATCATATATTTAATATTCATACAGTAAACATGTATTTATTATCCTCTAAATAAGGCACACTTGGAAATAATGAATTTCTTTATGTGTGCAGTTGCGGCAGAAGTCCACAGGAGGGCACAAATTCTCTCTTAATATGCCCGGTCCTCTCCGTCTCTCTCTCTCTCTCTTTTTCCTTTTTTTTTGTTTCTTTTATTTTTTTTTTACATAAGTTTGGTTACTCATACACTTATATTTATACACTAAACATGTATTTAATATTAATACACTAAACATGTATTTAATATTTATACACTAAACATGTATTTAATATTAATACAAAAACATGTATTTAATTTAATAAACTAAACATGTATTTAATATTTATACACTAAACATGTATTTAATATTTTTACACTAAACATGTAGTTATTATTCATACACTAAACATGTATTTAATATTAATACACTAAACATGTATTTAACATTCATACACTAAACATGTTTTAATATTAATACACTAAACATGTATTTAATATTAATACACTAAACAAGTATTTGATATTTATACACTAAACATGTATTTAATATTAATACAAAAACATGTATTTAATTTTAATAAACTAAATTTATATTTAATATTAATACACTAAACATGTATTTAACATTCATACACTAAACATGTATTTAATATTAATACAAAAACATGTATTTAATTTTAATACACTAAACATATATTTAATATTAATACACTAAACATGTATTTAACATTTATACACTAAACATGTTTTAATATTAATACACTAAACATGTATTTAACATTTATACACTAAACATGTATTTAACATTTATACACTAAACATGTTTTAATATTAATACACTAAACATGTATTTAATATTAATACACTAAACAAGTATTTAATATTTATACACTAAACATGTATTTAATATTAATACAAAAACATGTATTTAATTTTAATACACTAAACATATATTTAATATTAATACACTAAACATGTCTTTAACATTCATACACTAAACATGTATTTAATATTAATACAAAAACATGTATTTAATTTTAATACACTAAACATATATTTAATATTAATACACTAAGCATGTATTTAACATTTATACACTAAACATGTTTTTAATATTAATACACTAAACATGTATTTGATATTAATAAAAAAACATGTATTTAATTTTAATAAACTAAACATTTAATATTAATACACTAAACATGTATTTAATATTCATACACTAAACATGTATTTAATATTAATACACTAAACCTGTATTTAATATTTATACACTAAAAATGTATTTAATATTAATACACTAAACATGTATTTAATATTTATACACAAAACATGTATTTAATATTAATACACTAAATATGTATTTATTATATATCCACTAAACATGTATTTAATATTCATAAACTAAACATGTATTTAATATGCATACACTAAACGTGTATTTAATATTCATACACTAAACATGTATTTAATATTAATACAAAAACATGTATTTAAGTTTAATAAACTAAACATATATTTAATATTAATACACTAAATATGTATTTAATATGCATACAGTAAACATGTATTGAATATTCATACACTAAACATGTATTTAATATTCATACACTAAACATGTATTTAATATTCATACAATAAACATGTAGTTATTATTCTTACACTTAATATGTATTTAATATTAATACAAAAAGATGTATTTATTTTTATTAAACTAAACATATATTTAATATTTATACACTAAACATGTATTTAATATTAATACAAAAACATGTATTTAATTTTAATACTCTAAACATACATTTAATATTAATACACTAAACATGTATTTAACAATCATACACTAAACATGTATTTAACATTTATACACTAAACATGTTTTTAATATTAATACACTAAACATGTATTTAATATTAATACAAAAACATGTATTTAATTTTAATAAACTAAACATTTAATATTAATACACTAAACATGTATTTAATATTCATACACTAAACATGTAGTTATTATTCATACACTAAACATGTATTTAATATTAATACACTAAACCTGTATTTAATATTTATACACTAAACATGTATTTAATATTAATACACTAAACATGTATTTAATATTTATACACTAAACATGTATTTAATATTAATACACTAAAGAGGTATTTATTATATATCCACTAAACATGTATTTAATATTCATAAACTAAACATGTATTTAATATTCATACACTAAACGTGTATTTAATATTCATATTTTAAACATGTATTTAATATTTATACACTAAACATGTATTTAATATTCATACACTAAACATGTAGTTAGTATTCATACACTAAACATGTATTTAACATTAATACACTAAAAATGTAGTTAATATTAATACACTAAACATGTATTTAATATTAATACAGAAAAATGTATTTAATTGTAATAAACTAAATATATATATAATATTAATACACTAAACATGTATTTAATATTCATAAACTAAAAATGTATTTAATATTGATACACTAAACATGTATTTAATATTAATACACTAAACATGTATTTAATATTTATACAGTAAACATGTATTGAATATTCATACACTAAACATGTATTTAATATGCATATGCTAAACATGTATTTAATATTCATACACTAAACATGTATTTAATATTAATACATTAAACATGTATTTAATATTCATACACTAAACATGTATTTAATCTTCATACATTAAACATGTATTTAATTTTAATAAACTAAACATATATTTAATATTATTACACTAAACATGTATTTAATATTAATACACTAAACATGTATTTAATAATTATACACTAAAATGGAATTTAATAATAGACTAAACATGTATTTAATATTCTCACACTAAACTTGTATTTAATATTCATACACTAAACATGGATTTAATATTCATACACTAAACATGTAGTTATTATTCATACACTAAACGTGTATTTAATATTAATACACTAAACATGTAGTTATTATTCATACACTAAACATGTATTTAATATTAATACACTAAACATGTATTTAATATTTATAAACTAAACATGTATTTAATATTTATACACTAAACATGTATTTAATATTAATGCAAAAACATGTATTTAATTTTAATAAACTAAATATAAATTTAATATTAATACACTAAACATGTATTTAATATTCATAAACTAAACAATATTTATATACTAAACATGTATTTAATATTCATACACTAAACATGTAGTTATTATTCATACACTAAACATGTATTTCATATTAATACACTAAACCTGTATTTAATATTTATACACTAAACATGTAGTTATTATTCATACACTAAACATGTATTTAATATTAATACACTAAACATGTATTTAATATTTATAAACTAAACATGTATTTAATATTCATACACTAAACATGTATTTTATATTAATTAACTGAACATGTATTTAATATTAATACACTAAACATGTATTTAATATTTATACACTAAACATGTATTTAATATTCATACACTAAACATGTATTTAATATTAATACACTAAACATGTTTTAATATTAATACACTAAACATGTATTTAACATTTATACACTAAACATGTATTTAACATTTATACACTAAACATGTTTTAATATTAATACACTAAACATGTATTTAATATTAATACACTAAACAAGTATTTAATATTTATACACTAAACATGTATTTAATATTAATACAAAAACATGTATTTAATTTTAATACACTAAACATATATTTAATATTAATACACTAAACATGTCTTTAACATTCATACACTAAACATGTATTTAATATTAATACAAAAACATGTATTTAATTTTAATACACTAAACATATATTTAATATTAATACACTAAGCATGTATTTAACATTTATACACTAAACATGTTTTTAATATTAATACACTAAACATGTATTTGATATTAATAAAAAAACATGTATTTAATTTTAATAAACTAAACATTTAATATTAATACACTAAACATGTATTTAATATTCATACACTAAACATGTATTTAATATTAATACACTAAACCTGTATTTAATATTTATACACTAAAAATGTATTTAATATTAATACACTAAACATGTATTTAATATTTATACACAAAACATGTATTTAATATTAATACACTAAATATGTATTTATTATATATCCACTAAACATGTATTTAATATTCATAAACTAAACATGTATTTAATATGCATACACTAAACGTGTATTTAATATTCATACACTAAACATGTATTTAATATTAATACAAAAACATGTATTTAAGTTTAATAAACTAAACATATATTTAATATTAATACACTAAATATGTATTTAATATGCATACAGTAAACATGTATTGAATATTCATACACTAAACATGTATTTAATATTCATACACTAAACATGTATTTAATATTCATACAATAAACATGTAGTTATTATTCTTACACTTAATATGTATTTAATATTAATACAAAAAGATGTATTTATTTTTATTAAACTAAACATATATTTAATATTTATACACTAAACATGTATTTAATATTAATACAAAAACATGTATTTAATTTTAATACTCTAAACATACATTTAATATTAATACACTAAACATGTATTTAACAATCATACACTAAACATGTATTTAACATTTATACACTAAACATGTTTTTAATATTAATACACTAAACATGTATTTAATATTAATACAAAAACATGTATTTAATTTTAATAAACTAAACATTTAATATTAATACACTAAACATGTATTTAATATTCATACACTAAACATGTAGTTATTATTCATACACTAAACATGTATTTAATATTAATACACTAAACCTGTATTTAATATTTATACACTAAACATGTATTTAATATTAATACACTAAACATGTATTTAATATTTATACACTAAACATGTATTTAATATTAATACACTAAAGAGGTATTTATTATATATCCACTAAACATGTATTTAATATTCATAAACTAAACATGTATTTAATATTCATACACTAAACGTGTATTTAATATTCATATTTTAAACATGTATTTAATATTTATACACTAAACATGTATTTAATATTCATACACTAAACATGTAGTTAGTATTCATACACTAAACATGTATTTAACATTAATACACTAAAAATGTAGTTAATATTAATACACTAAACATGTATTTAATATTAATACAGAAAAATGTATTTAATTGTAATAAACTAAATATATATATAATATTAATACACTAAACATGTATTTAATATTCATAAACTAAAAATGTATTTAATATTGATACACTAAACATGTATTTAATATTAATACACTAAACATGTATTTAATATTTATACAGTAAACATGTATTGAATATTCATACACTAAACATGTATTTAATATGCATATGCTAAACATGTATTTAATATTCATACACTAAACATGTATTTAATATTAATACATTAAACATGTATTTAATATTCATACACTAAACATGTATTTAATCTTCATACATTAAACATGTATTTAATTTTAATAAACTAAACATATATTTAATATTATTACACTAAACATGTATTTAATATTAATACACTAAACATGTATTTAATAATTATACACTAAAATGGAATTTAATAATAGACTAAACATGTATTTAATATTCTCACACTAAACTTGTATTTAATATTCATACACTAAACATGGATTTAATATTCATACACTAAACATGTAGTTATTATTCATACACTAAACGTGTATTTAATATTAATACACTAAACATGTAGTTATTATTCATACACTAAACATGTATTTAATATTAATACACTAAACATGTATTTAATATTTATAAACTAAACATGTATTTAATATTTATACACTAAACATGTATTTAATATTAATGCAAAAACATGTATTTAATTTTAATAAACTAAATATAAATTTAATATTAATACACTAAACATGTATTTAATATTCATAAACTAAACAATATTTATATACTAAACATGTATTTAATATTCATACACTAAACATGTAGTTATTATTCATACACTAAACATGTATTTCATATTAATACACTAAACCTGTATTTAATATTTATACACTAAACATGTAGTTATTATTCATACACTAAACATGTATTTAATATTAATACACTAAACATGTATTTAATATTTATAAACTAAACATGTATTTAATATTCATACACTAAACATGTATTTTATATTAATTAACTGAACATGTATTTAATATTAATACACTAAACATGTATTTAATATTTATACACTAAACATGTATTTAATATTCATACACTAAACATGTATTTAATATTAATACACTAAACATGTATTTAATATTTATACACTAAACATGTATTTAATATTAATACAAAACATGTATTTAATTTTAATAAACTAAATTTATATTTAATATTAATACACTAAACATGTATTTAATATTTATACACTAAACATGTATTTAATATTAATACAAAAACATGTATTTAATTTTAATACACTAAATAAAAATTTAATATTAATACACTAAACATGTATTTAATATTCATAAACTAAACAATATTTATACACTAAACCTGTATTTAATATTTATACACTAAACATGTATTTAATATTAATACACTAAACATGTATTTAATATTTATACACTAAACATGTATTTAATATTAATACAAAAACATGTATTTAATTTAATAAACTAAACACATATTTAATATTAATACACTAAACATGTATTAAATATTCATACACTAAACATGTATTTAATATTAATTCAATAAACATGTAGTTATTATTCTTACACTTAATATGTATTTAATATTAATACAAAAACATGTATTTAATTTTAATAAGCTAAACATATATTTAATATTAATACACTAAACATGTATTTAATATTGTTACACTAAACATGTATTTAATATTTATACACTAAACATGTATTTAATATTCATACACTAAACATGTATTTAATATTAATACACTAAACATTTATTTAATATTTATACACTTAACATGTATTTAATATTAATACAAAACATGTATTTAATTTTAATAAACTAAATATATATTTAATATTAATACAATAAACATGTATTTAATATTCATACACTAAACCTGTATTTAATATTTATACACGAAACATGTATTTAATATTAATACAAAAACATTTTTTTAATTTTAATAAAGTAAACACATATTTAATATTAATACACTAAACATGTATTTAATATTTATACACTAAACATGTATTTAATAGTCGTACACTAAACATGTAGTTATTATTTATACACTAAATATGTATTTAATATTAATACAGTAAACATGTATTAAATATTTATACACTAAACATGTATTTAATATTAATACAAACACATGTATTTAAGTTTAATAAACTAAACATATATTTGATATTAATACACTAAACATGTATTTAATATTTATACACAAACATGTATTTAATATTCATACACTAAACATGTATTTAATATTCATACATTAAACATGTATTTAATATTCATACACTAAACATGTATTTAATATTAATACACTGAACATGTATTTAATAATCATATACCAAACATATATGTAATTATATACTAATCATATATTTAATATTCATACAGTAAACATGTATTTATTATCCTCTAAATAAGGCACACTTGGAAATAATGAATTTCTTTATGTGTGCAGTTGCGGCAGAAGTCCACAGGAGGGCACAAATTCTCTCTTAATATGCCCGGTCCTCTCCGTCTCTCTCTCTCTCTCTTTTTCCTTTTTTTTTGTTTCTTTTATTTTTTTTTTACATAAGTTTGGTTACTCATACACTTATATTTATACACTAAACATGTATTTAATATTAATACACTAAACATGTATTTAATATTTATACACTAAACATGTATTTAATATTAATACAAAAACATGTATTTAATTTAATAAACTAAACATGTATTTAATATTTATACACTAAACATGTATTTAATATTTTTACACTAAACATGTAGTTATTATTCATACACTAAACATGTATTTAATATTAATACACTAAACATGTATTTAACATTCATACACTAAACATGTTTTAATATTAATACACTAAACATGTATTTAATATTAATACACTAAACAAGTATTTGATATTTATACACTAAACATGTATTTAATATTAATACAAAAACATGTATTTAATTTTAATAAACTAAATTTATATTTAATATTAATACACTAAACATGTATTTAACATTCATACACTAAACATGTATTTAATATTAATACAAAAACATGTATTTAATTTTAATACACTAAACATATATTTAATATTAATACACTAAACATGTATTTAACATTTATACACTAAACATGTTTTAATATTAATACACTAAACATGTATTTAACATTTATACACTAAACATGTATTTAACATTTATACACTAAACATGTTTTAATATTAATACACTAAACATGTATTTAATATTAATACACTAAACAAGTATTTAATATTTATACACTAAACATGTATTTAATATTAATACAAAAACATGTATTTAATTTTAATACACTAAACATATATTTAATATTAATACACTAAACATGTCTTTAACATTCATACACTAAACATGTATTTAATATTAATACAAAAACATGTATTTAATTTTAATACACTAAACATATATTTAATATTAATACACTAAGCATGTATTTAACATTCATACACTAAACATGTTTTTAATATTAATACACTAAAGATGTATTTGATATTAATAAAAAACATGTATTTAATTTTAATAAACTAAACATTTAATATTAATACACTAAACATGTATTTAATATTCATACACTAAACATGTATTTAATATTAATACACTAAACCTGTATTTAATATTTATACACTAAAAATGTATTTAATATTAATACACTAAACATGTATTTAATATTTATACACAAAACATGTATTTAATATTAATACACTAAATATGTATTTATTATATATCCACTAAACATGTATTTAATATTCATAAACTAAACATGTATTTAATATGCATACACTAAACGTGTATTTAATATTCATACACTAAACATGTATTTAATATTAATACAAAAACATGTATTTAAGTTTAATAAACTAAACATATATTTAATATTAATACACTAAATATGTATTTAATATGCATACAGTAAACATGTATTGAATATTCATACACTAAACATGTATTTAATGTTCATACACTAAACATGTATTTAATATTCATACAATAAACATGTAGTTATTATTCTTACACTTAATATGTATTTAATATTAATACAAAAACATGTATTTATTTTTATTAAACTAAACATATATTTAATATTTATACACTAAACATGTATTTAATATTAATACAAAAACATGTATTTAATTTTAATACTCTAAACATACATTTAATATTAATACACTAAACATGTATTTAACAATCATACACTAAACATGTATTTAACATTTATACACTAAACATGTTTTTAATATTAATACACTAAACATGTATTTAATATTAATACAAAAACATGTATTTAATTTTAATAAACTAAACATTTAATATTAATACACTAAACATGTATTTAATATTCATACACTAAACATGTAGTTATTATTCATACACTAAACATGTATTTAATATTAATACACTAAACCTGTATTTAATATTTATACACTAAACATGTATTTAATATTAATACACTAAACATGTATTTAATATTCATACACTAAACATGTATTTAATATTAATACACTAAAGATGTATTTATTATATATCCACTAAACATGTATTTAATATTCATAAACTAAACATGTATTTAATATTCATACACTAAACGTGTATTTAATATTCATATTTTAAACATGTATTTAATATTTATACACTAAACATGTATTTAATATTCATACACTAAACATGTAGTTAGTATTCATACACTAAACATGTATTTAACATTAATACACTAAACATGTAGTTAATATTAATACACTAAACATGTATTTAATATTAATACAGAAAAATGTATTTAATTGTAATAAACTAAATATATATTTAATATTAATACACTAAACATGTATTTAATATTCATAAACTAAAAATGTATTTAATATTAATACACTAAACATGTATTTAATATTAATACACTAAACATGTATTTAATATTTATACAGTAAACATGTATTGAATATTCATACACTAAACATGTATTTAATATGCATACGCTAAACATGTATTTAATATTCATACACTAAACATGTATTTAATATTAATACACTAAACATGTATTTAATATTCATACACTAAACATGTATTTAATATTCATACATTAAACATGTATTTAATTTTAATAAACTAAACATATATTTAATATTATTACACTAAACATGTATTTAATATTAATACACTAAACATGTATTTAATAATTATACACTAAAATGGAATTTAATAATAGACTAAACATGTATTTAATATTCTCACACTAAACTTGTATTTAATATTCATACACTAAACATGGATTTAATATTCATACACTAAACATGTAGTTATTATTCATACACTAAACATGTATTTAATATTAATACACTAAACATGTAGTTATTATTCATACACTAAACATGTATTTAATATTAATACACTAAACATGTCTTTAATATTTATAAACTAAACATGTATTTAATATTTATACACTAAACATGTATTTAATATTAATGCAAAAACATGTATTTAATTTTAATAAACTAAATATAAATTTAATATTAATACACTAAACATGTATTTAATATTCATAAACTAAACAATATTTATATATTAACATGTATTTAATATTCATACACTAAACATGTAGTTATTATTCATACACTAAACATGTATTTCATATTAATACACTAAACCTGTATTTAATATTTATACACTAAACATGTAGTTATTATTCATACACTAAACATGTATTTAATATTAATACACTAAACATGTATTTAATATTTATAAACTAAACATGTATTTAATATTCATACACTAAACATGTATTTTATATTAATTAACTGAACATGTATTTAATATTAATACACTAAACATGTATTTAATATTTATACACTAAACATGTATTTAATATTCATACACTAAACATGTATTTAATATTAATACACTAAACATGTATTTAATATTTATACACTAAACATGTATTTAATATTAATACAAAACATGTATTTAATTTTAATAAACTAAATTTATATTTAATATTAATACACTAAACATGTATTTAATATTTATACACTAAACATGTATTTAATATTAATACAAAAACATGTATTTAATTTTAATACACTAAATAAAAATTTAATATTAATACACTAAACATGTATTTAATATTCATAAACTAAACAATATTTATACACTAAACCTGTATTTAATATTTATACACTAAACATGTATTTAATATTAATACACTAAACATGTATTTAATATTTATACACTAAACATGTATTTAATATTAATACAAAAACATGTATTTAATTTAATAAACTAAACACATATTTAATATTAATACACTAAACATGTATTAAATATTCATACACTAAACATGTATTTAATATTTATACACTAAACATGTATTTAATATTCATGCACTAAACATGTATTTAATATTAATACACTAAACATTTATTTAATATTTATACACTTAACATGTATCTAATATTAATACAAAACATGTATTTAATTTTAATAAACTAAATATATATTTAATATTAATACAATAAACATGTGAAGTGAAGTGAATTATATTTATATAGCGCTTTTCTCAATGTATTTAATATTCATACACTAAACCTGTATTTAATATTTATACACGAAACATGTATTTAATATTAATACAAAAACATTTTTTTAATTTTAATAAAGTAAACACATATTTAATATTAATACACTAAACATGTATTTAATATTTATACACTAAACATGTATTTAATAGTCGTACACTAAACATGTAGTTATTATTTATACACTAAATATGTATTTAATATTAATACAGTAAACATGTATTAAATATTTATACACTAAACATGTATTTAATATTAATACAAACACATGTATTTAAGTTTAATAAACTAAACATATATTTGATATTAATACACTAAACATGTATTTAATATTTATACACAAACATGTATTTAATATTCATACACTAAACATGTATTTAATATTCATACATTAAACATGTATTTAATATTCATACACTAAACATGTATTTAATATTAATACACTGAACATGTATTTAATAATCATATACCAAACATATATGTAATTATATACTAATCATATATTTAATATTCATACAGTAAACATGTATTTATTATCCTCTAAATAAGGCACACTTGGAAATAATGAATTTCTTTATGTGTGCAGTTGCGGCAGAAGTCCACAGGAGGGCACAAATTCTCTCTTAATATGCCCGGTCCTCTCCGTCTCTCTCTCTCTCTCTCTTTTTCCTTTTTTTTTGTTTCTTTTATTTTTTTTTTACATAAGTTTGGTTACTCATACACTTATATTTATACACTAAACATGTATTTAATATTAATACACTAAACATGTATTTAATATTTATACACTAAACATGTATTTAATATTAATACAAAAACATGTATTTAATTTAATAAACTAAACATGTATTTAATATTTATACACTAAACATGTATTTAATATTTTTACACTAAACATGTAGTTATTATTCATACACTAAACATGTATTTAATATTAATACACTAAACATGTATTTAACATTCATACACTAAACATGTTTTAATATTAATACACTAAACATGTATTTAATATTAATACACTAAACAAGTATTTGATATTTATACACTAAACATGTATTTAATATTAATACAAAAACATGTATTTAATTTTAATAAACTAAATTTATATTTAATATTAATACACTAAACATGTATTTAACATTCATACACTAAACATGTATTTAATATTAATACAAAAACATGTATTTAATTTTAATACACTAAACATATATTTAATATTAATACACTAAACATGTATTTAACATTTATACACTAAACATGTTTTAATATTAATACACTAAACATGTATTTAACATTTATACACTAAACATGTATTTAACATTTATACACTAAACATGTTTTAATATTAATACACTAAACATGTATTTAATATTAATACACTAAACAAGTATTTAATATTTATACACTAAACATGTATTTAATATTAATACAAAAACATGTATTTAATTTTAATACACTAAACATATATTTAATATTAATACACTAAACATGTCTTTAACATTCATACACTAAACATGTATTTAATATTAATACAAAAACATGTATTTAATTTTAATACACTAAACATATATTTAATATTAATACACTAAGCATGTATTTAACATTTATACACTAAACATGTTTTTAATATTAATACACTAAACATGTATTTGATATTAATAAAAAAACATGTATTTAATTTTAATAAACTAAACATTTAATATTAATACACTAAACATGTATTTAATATTCATACACTAAACATGTATTTAATATTAATACACTAAACCTGTATTTAATATTTATACACTAAAAATGTATTTAATATTAATACACTAAACATGTATTTAATATTTATACACAAAACATGTATTTAATATTAATACACTAAATATGTATTTATTATATATCCACTAAACATGTATTTAATATGCATACACTAAACGTGTATTTAATATTCATACACTAAACATGTATTTAATATTAATACAAAAACATGTATTTAAGTTTAATAAACTAAACATATATTTAATATTAATACACTAAATATGTATTTAATATGCATACAGTAAACATGTATTGAATATTCATACACTAAACATGTATTTAATATTCATACACTAAACATGTATTTAATATTCATACAATAAACATGTAGTTATTATTCTTACACTTAATATGTATTTAATATTAATACAAAAAGATGTATTTATTTTTATTAAACTAAACATATATTTAATATTTATACACTAAACATGTATTTAATATTAATACAAAAACATGTATTTAATTTTAATACTCTAAACATACATTTAATATTAATACACTAAACATGTATTTAACAATCATACACTAAACATGTATTTAACATTTATACACTAAACATGTTTTTAATATTAATACACTAAACATGTATTTAATATTAATACAAAAACATGTATTTAATTTTAATAAACTAAACATTTAATATTAATACACTAAACATGTATTTAATATTCATACACTAAACATGTAGTTATTATTCATACACTAAACATGTATTTAATATTAATACACTAAACCTGTATTTAATATTTATACACTAAACATGTATTTAATATTAATACACTAAACATGTATTTAATATTTATACACTAAACATGTATTTAATATTAATACACTAAAGAGGTATTTATTATATATCCACTAAACATGTATTTAATATTCATAAACTAAACATGTATTTAATATTCATACACTAAACGTGTATTTAATATTCATATTTTAAACATGTATTTAATATTTATACACTAAACATGTATTTAATATTCATACACTAAACATGTAGTTAGTATTCATACACTAAACATGTATTTAACATTAATACACTAAAAATGTAGTTAATATTAATACACTAAACATGTATTTAATATTAATACAGAAAAATGTATTTAATTGTAATAAACTAAATATATATATAATATTAATACACTAAACATGTATTTAATATTCATAAACTAAAAATGTATTTAATATTGATACACTAAACATGTATTTAATATTAATACACTAAACATGTATTTAATATTTATACAGTAAACATGTATTGAATATTCATACACTAAACATGTATTTAATATGCATACGCTAAACATGTATTTAATATTCATACACTAAACATGTATTTAATATTAATACATTAAACATGTATTTAATATTCATACACTAAACATGTATTTAATCTTCATACATTAAACATGTATTTAATTTTAATAAACTAAACATATATTTAATATTATTACACTAAACATGTATTTAATATTAATACACTAAACATGTATTTAATAATTATACACTAAAATGGAATTTAATAATAGACTAAACATGTATTTAATATTCTCACACTAAACTTGTATTTAATATTCATACACTAAACATGGATTTAATATTCATACACTAAACATGTAGTTATTATTCATACACTAAACGTGTATTTAATATTAATACACTAAACATGTAGTTATTATTCATACACTAAACATGTATTTAATATTAATACACTAAACATGTATTTAATATTTATAAACTAAACATGTATTTAATATTTATACACTAAACATGTATTTAATATTAATGCAAAAACATGTATTTAATTTTAATAAACTAAATATAAATTTAATATTAATACACTAAACATGTATTTAATATTCATAAACTAAACAATATTTATATACTAAACATGTATTTAATATTCATACACTAAACATGTAGTTATTATTCATACACTAAACATGTATTTCATATTAATACACTAAACATGTATTTAATATTTATAAACTAAACATGTATTTAATATTCATACACTAAACATGTATTTTATATTAATTAACTGAACATGTATTTAATATTAATACACTAAACATGTATTTAATATTTATACACTAAACATGTATTTAATATTCATACACTAAACATGTATTTAATATTAATACACTAAACATGTATTTAATATTTATACACTAAACATGTATTTAATATTAATACAAAACATGTATTTAATTTTCATAAACTAAATTTATATTTAATATTAATACACTAAACATGTATTTAATATTTATACACTAAACATGTATTTAATATTAATACAAAAACATGTATTTAATTTTAATACACTAAATAAAAATTTAATATTAATACACTAAACATGTATTTAATATTCATAAACTAAACAATATTTATACACTAAACCTGTATTTAATATTTATACACTAAACATGTATTTAATATTAATACACTAAACATGTATTTAATATTTATACACTAAACATGTATTTAATATTAATACAAAAACATGTATTTAATTTAATAAACTAAACACATATTTAATATTAATACACTAAACATGTATTAAATATTCATACACTAAACATGTATTTAATATTAATTCAATAAACATGTAGTTATTATTCTTACACTTAATATGTATTTAATATTAATACAAAAACATGTATTTAATTTTAATAAGCTAAACATATATTTAATATTAATACACTAAACATGTATTTAATATTGTTACACTAAACATGTATTTAATATTTATACACTAAACATGTATTTAATATTCATACACTAAATATGTATTTAATAGTCGTACACTAAACATGTAGTTATTATTTATACACTAAATATGTATTGAATATTCATACACTAAACATGTATTTAATATTCATACACTAAACATGTATTTAATATTCATACAATAAACATGTAGTTATTATTCTTACACTTAATATGTATTTAATATTAATACAAAAAGATGTATTTATTTTTATTAAACTAAACATATATTTAATATTTATACACTAAACATGTATTTAATATTAATACAAAAACATGTATTTAATTTTAATACTCTAAACATACATTTAATATTAATACACTAAACATGTATTTAACAATCATACACTAAACATGTATTTAACATTTATACACTAAACATGTTTTTAATATTAATACACTAAACATGTATTTAATATTAATACAAAAACATGTATTTAATTTTAATAAACTAAACATTTAATATTAATACACTAAACATGTATTTAATATTCATACACTAAACATGTAGTTATTATTCATACACTAAACATGTATTTAATATTAATACACTAAACCTGTATTTAATATTTATACACTAAACATGTATTTAATATTAATACACTAAACATGTATTTAATATTTATACACTAAACATGTATTTAATATTAATACACTAAAGAGGTATTTATTATATATCCACTAAACATGTATTTAATATTCATAAACTAAACATGTATTTAATATTCATACACTAAACGTGTATTTAATATTCATATTTTAAACATGTATTTAATATTTATACACTAAACATGTATTTAATATTCATACACTAAACATGTAGTTAGTATTCATACACTAAACATGTATTTAACATTAATACACTAAAAATGTAGTTAATATTAATACACTAAACATGTATTTAATATTAATACAGAAAAATGTATTTAATTGTAATAAACTAAATATATATATAATATTAATACACTAAACATGTATTTAATATTCATAAACTAAAAATGTATTTAATATTGATACACTAAACATGTATTTAATATTAATACACTAAACATGTATTTAATATTTATACAGTAAACATGTATTGAATATTCATACACTAAACATGTATTTAATATGCATACGCTAAACATGTATTTAATATTCATACACTAAACATGTATTTAATATTAATACATTAAACATGTATTTAATATTCATACACTAAACATGTATTTAATCTTCATACATTAAACATGTATTTAATTTTAATAAACTAAACATATATTTAATATTATTACACTAAACATGTATTTAATATTAATACACTAAACATGTATTTAATAATTATACACTAAAATGGAATTTAATAATAGACTAAACATGTATTTAATATTCTCACACTAAACTTGTATTTAATATTCATACACTAAACATGGATTTAATATTCATACACTAAACATGTAGTTATTATTCATACACTAAACGTGTATTTAATATTAATACACTAAACATGTAGTTATTATTCATACACTAAACATGTATTTAATATTAATACACTAAACATGTATTTAATATTTATAAACTAAACATGTATTTAATATTTATACACTAAACATGTATTTAATATTAATGCAAAAACATGTATTTAATTTTAATAAACTAAATATAAATTTAATATTAATACACTAAACATGTATTTAATATTCATAAACTAAACAATATTTATATACTAAACATGTATTTAATATTCATACACTAAACATGTAGTTATTATTCATACACTAAACATGTATTTCATATTAATACACTAAACATGTATTTAATATTTATAAACTAAACATGTATTTAATATTCATACACTAAACATGTATTTTATATTAATTAACTGAACATGTATTTAATATTAATACACTAAACATGTATTTAATATTTATACACTAAACATGTATTTAATATTCATACACTAAACATGTATTTAATATTAATACACTAAACATGTATTTAATATTTATACACTAAACATGTATTTAATATTAATACAAAACATGTATTTAATTTTCATAAACTAAATTTATATTTAATATTAATACACTAAACATGTATTTAATATTTATACACTAAACATGTATTTAATATTAATACAAAAACATGTATTTAATTTTAATACACTAAATAAAAATTTAATATTAATACACTAAACATGTATTTAATATTCATAAACTAAACAATATTTATACACTAAACCTGTATTTAATATTTATACACTAAACATGTATTTAATATTAATACACTAAACATGTATTTAATATTTATACACTAAACATGTATTTAATATTAATACAAAAACATGTATTTAATTTAATAAACTAAACACATATTTAATATTAATACACTAAACATGTATTAAATATTCATACACTAAACATGTATTTAATATTAATTCAATAAACATGTAGTTATTATTCTTACACTTAATATGTATTTAATATTAATACAAAAACATGTATTTAATTTTAATAAGCTAAACATATATTTAATATTAATACACTAAACATGTATTTAATATTGTTACACTAAACATGTATTTAATATTTATACACTAAACATGTATTTAATATTCATACACTAAATATGTATTTAATAGTCGTACACTAAACATGTAGTTATTATTTATACACTAAATATGTATTTAATATTAATACAGTAAACATGTATTAAATATTTATACACTAAACATGTATTTAATATTAATACAAAAACATGTATTTAAGTTTAATAAACTAAACATATATTTGATATTAATACACTAAACATGTATTTAATATTTATACACAAACATGTATTTAATATTCATACACTAAACATGTATTTAATATTCATACATTAAACATGTATTTAATATTCATACACTAAACATGTATTTAATATTAATACACTGAACATGTATTTAATAATCATATACCAAACATATATGTAATTATATACTAATCATATATTTAATATTCATACAGTAAACATGTATTTATTATCCTCTAAATAAGGCACACTTGGAAATAATGAATTTCTTTATGTGTGCAGTTGCGGCAGAAGTCCACAGGAGGGCACAAATTCTCTCTTAATATGCCCGGTCCTCTCCGTCTCTCTCTCTCTCTCTTTTTCCTTTTTTTTTGTTTCTTTTATTTTTTTTTTACATAAGTTTGGTTACTCATACACTTATATTTATACACTAAACATGTATTTAATATTAATACACTGAACATGTATTTAATATTTATACACTAAACATGTATTTAATATTAATACAAAAACATGTATTTAATTTAATAAACTAAACATGTATTTAATATTTATACACTAAACATGTATTTAATATTTTTACACTAAACATGTAGTTATTATTCATACACTAAACATGTATTTAATATTAATACACTAAACATGTATTTAACATTCATACACTAAACATGTTTTAATATTAATACACTAAACATGTATTTAATATTAATACACTAAACAAGTATTTGATATTTATACACTAAACATGTATTTAATATTAATACAAAAACATGTATTTAATTTTAATACACTAAACATATATTTAATATTAATACACTAAACATGTATTTAACATTTATACACAAGAGTGGATCGTGAGATCGACAGGCGGATCGGTGCGGCGTCTTCAGTAATGCGGACGTTGTATCCATCCGTTGTGGTGAAGAAGGAGCTGAGCCGGAAGGCAAAGCTCTCAATTTACCGGTCGATCTACGTTCCCATCCTCACCTATGGTCATGAGCTTTGGGTCATGACCGAAAGGATAAGATCACGGGTACAAGCGGCCGAAATGAGTTTCCTCCGCCGGGTGGCGGGGCTCTCCCTTAGAGATAGGGTGAGAAGCTCTGCCATCCGGGAGGAGCTCAACGTAAAGCCGCTGCTCCTCCACATCGAGAGGAGCCAGATGAGGTGGTTCGGGCATCTGGTCAGGATGCCACCCGAACGCCTCCCTAGGGATGTGTTTAGGGCACGTCCAGCTGGTAGGAGGCCACGGGGAAGACCCAGGACACGTTGGAAAGACTATGTCTCCCGGCTGGCCTGGGAACGCCTCGGGATCCCCCGGGAAGAGCTAGACGAAGTGGCTGGAGATAGGGAAGTCTGGGCTTCCCTGCTTAGGCTGCTGCCCCCGCGACCCGACCTCGGATAAGCGGAAGATGATGGATGGATGGATGGATACACTAAACATATATTTAATATTAATACACTAAACATGTATTTAACATTCATACACTAAACATGTATTTAATATTAATACAAAAACATGTATTTAATTTTAATACACTAAACATATATTTAATATTAATACACTAAACATGTATTTAACATTTATACACTAAACATGTTTTAATATTAATACACTAAACATGTATTTAACATTTATACACTAAACATGTATTTAACATTTATACACTAAACATGTTTTAATATTAATACACTAAACATGTATTTAATATTAATACACTAAACAAGTATTTAATATTTATACACTAAACATGTATTTAATATTAATACAAAAACATGTATTTAATTTTAATACACTAAACATATATTTAATATTAATACACTAAACATGTCTTTAACATTCATACACTAAACATGTATTTAATAATAATACAAAAACATTTATTTAATTTTAATACACTAAACATATATTTAATATTAATACACTAAGCATGTATTTAACATTTATACACTAAACATGTTTTTAATATTAATACACTAAACATGTATTTAATATTAATAAAAAAACATGTATTTAATTTTAATAAACTAAACATTTAATATTAATACACTAAACATGTATTTAATAGTCATACACTAAACATGTATTTAATATTAATACACTAAACCTGTATTTAATATTTATACACTAAAAATGTATTTAATATTAATACACTAAACATGTATTTAATATTTATACACAAAACATGTATTTAATATTAATACACTAAATATGTATTTATTATATATACACTAAACATGTATTTAATATTCATAAACTAAACATGTATTTAATATGCATACACTAAACGTGTATTTAATATTCATACACTAAACATGTATTTAATATTAATACAAAAACATGTATTTAAGTTTAATAAACTAAACATATATTTAATATTAATACACTAAATATGTATTTAATATGCATACAGTAAACATGTATTGAATATTCATACACTAAACATGTATTTAATATTCATACACTAAACATGTATTTAATATTCATACAATAAACATGTAGTTATTATTCTTACACTTAATATGTATTTAATATTAATACAAAAACATGTATTTATTTTTATTAAACTAAACATATATTTAATATTTATACACTAAACATGTATTTAATATTAATACAAAAACATGTATTTAATTTTAATACTCTAAACATACATTTAATATTAATACACTAAACATGTATTTAACAATCATACACTAAACATGTATTTAACATTTATACACTAAACATGTTTTTAATATTAATACACTAAACATGTATTTAATATTAATACAAAAACATGTATTTAATTTTAACAAACTAAACATTTAATATTAATACACTAAACATGTATTTAATATTCATACACTAAACATGTAGTTATTATTCATACACTAAACATGTATTTAATATTAATACACTAAACCTGTATTTAATATTTATACACTAAACATGTATTTAATATTAATACACTAAACATGTATTTAATATTTATACACTAAACATGTATTTAATATTAATACACTAAAGATGTATTTATTATATATCCACTAAACATGTATTTAATATTCATAAACTAAACATGTATTTAATATTCATACACTAAACGTGTATTTAATATTCATATTTTAAACATGTATTTAATATTTATACACTAAACATGTATTTAATATTCATACACTAAACATGTAGTTAGTATTTATACACTAAACATGTATTTAACATTAATACACTAAACATGTAGTTAATATTAATACACTAAACATGTATTTAATATTAATACAGAAAAATGTATTTAATTGTAATAAACTAAATATATATTTAATATTAATACACTAAACATGTATTTAATATTCATAAACTAAAAATGTATTTAATATTAATACACTAAACATGTATTTAATATTAATACACTAAACATGTATTTAATATTTATACAGTAAACATGTATTGAATATTCATACACTAAACATGTATTTAATATGCATACGCTAAACATGTATTTAATATTCATACACTAAACATGTATTTAATATTAATACACTAAACATGTATTTAATATTCATACACTAAACATGTATTTAATATTCATACATTAAACATGTATTTAATTTTAATAAACTAAACATATATTTAATATTATTACACTAAACATGTATTTAATATTAATACACTAAACATGTATTTAATAATTATACACTAAAATGGAATTTAATAATAGACTAAACATGTATTTAATATTCTCACACTAAACTTGTATTTAATATTCATACACTAAACATGGATTTAATATTCATACACTAAACATGTAGTTATTATTCATACACTAAACATGTATTTAATATTAATACACTAAACATGTAGTTATTATTCATACACTAAACATGTATTTAATATTAATACACTAAACATGTATTTAATATTTATAAACTAAACATGTATTTAATATTTATACACTAAACATGCATTTAATATTAATACAAAAACATGTATTTAATTTTAATAAACTAAATATAAATTTAATATTAATACACTAAACATGTATTTAATATTCATAAACTAATTAATATTTATATACTAAACATGTATTTAATATTCATACACTAAACATGTAGTTATTATTCATACACTAAACATGTATTTCATATTAATACACTAAACCTGTATTTAATATTCATACACTAAACATGTAGTTATTATTCATACACTAAACATGTATTTAATATTAATACACTAAACATGTATTTAATATTTATAAACTAAACATGTATTTAATATTCATACACTAAACATGTATTTTATATTAATTAACTGAACATGTATTTAATATTAATACACTAAACATGTATTTAATATTTATACACTAAACATGTATTTAATATTCATACACTAAACATGTATTTAATATTAATACACTAAACATGTATTTAATATTTATACAC